>NC_056725.1:735521815-735619315 GCF_019279795.1 Protopterus annectens
GTAAGAAAAAGGGTAATAAGGGAAAAGACTAAAGGGAGAGAGTCTAAAGTATACGATAGGGTAGGAAAATATCAAAAACTATCTGAAAATATTTAAAGTAAGAACAATGTATAAAACTTTCAAAATATTAGACACTTAGCTGAGTGAGTGGCTTGACATGGCTGTACAGCAACGTGGCAAACGAGATCTGGGGTAACAGGGAACAGAACATTCTGGGTAGGACCTTGGCTTGAGAGTTTTTGGCTGATGTGAGCTTGGTATTTGGCTGTCTCGGTTCTGAGGATGTAACCAATAACCCATCAGTAAGGAATGAACGAAGATTAACAACATCAGATCAAATGTTAAACCTATGGAGTCTGCATTCTTTCACTGTGCAAGGACCAAATTACAAACAATGCATGATATTTTTGATAGCAAATAACTGCAAGAGTTACTGCATTCAGTATGCAGTATGTGTGTGCAAGCATAAACTTACTAATAATTTCCATTTGTTCACTAGGTGAACTGGACAAAGTTCCTTTTCAGGAGTGAACAGGAGCAATGTCTGGATAAGTGACTTGCTCGAGGTCACACAGTAGGCAAATGAGATCTGAGTGAATCAAATCCTGTGCCACAGGGGCGTGGCCAAGGATGAACACAGGATAGCAGCAGATTTCTTCAGCTCCACCAACATAACTACACTGACAGGAAATAATTACTTTAAAATTCAACTAATGTAATAATTTTCTTTCTAAAAATGTTTGGAATACCCGTATCTTGAATAATATCTAAAAAAGAAAGAAAATTTAAATAATTTTCCTGTCAGAAATCTTCTTGGAAATTTCTCTTTCATCACCTCTGTTCAGAATGAGTTCCAGTAAGGCTAACAGTCAGGATTCCAGCATCAAGAAAGAGCTTCAGTCTTTACTATTAACTATTCAGCAACTAACAACTAAAATGGACAGACTGGATGTTAAAATTGATAACTTTATAGAAAAAACTACAAAACAAATGGATTTGTTACATCAAGACTTACAACATCAGAAAGCCCAGATTACAGGTATAGAAGAGACTCTTAATGATATGGACAACAGAATTCAGGAAGAAGAAATTAACATTGAATTTTTAATTGAAACAGAACACACACCTTCAATCCAAACTAGATGACCTTGAAAACAGATCCAGACGCAATAATATAAGGATTTTTGGACTGCCAGAAAATATAGAAGGTAACAACATTACTTCCTTTTTAAATACTTGGCTTCCCAAAACTTTAGATCTGTCAGAAGCATTTTCTTTTGGTATTGAAAGTGCCCATAGGTCTTTATCTAATTCTAATACAAATAAAAAGTATCCTAGATCAGTTATTGTAAGATTTTTATCATCTTATGACAAGGAGATGGTATTATAGGCTGCATGGGCTAAAGCTCCTATAAAAATTAATGAGGCAACTGTGCGTTTTGACAATGACTATTCTTCCTTGGTAATAACAAAAAGAAAAGTTTTTTTGCCATTAATAAGAGAGCTTAAGAAAGCACAGTTCAAAACTCATCTTTTATTTCCTTCCAAACTAAAAATCTTTTTACCAGATGACCCTAGAATTTTTGAAGACTTGGACTCTGCTTTGCTGTATATTAAAAAAAAAATATTAGATAAAATAGAAGATATGGAATGGGCAAGCCCTTCGCTAAAGAGGATGGCAACAGGAACTTCTTGGAAGACTTCAGAGAAGCAAAAAAGACTAAAAAACAAATGACATGTTCTATATTTCTTTGAACTCTTTAATTACAGTTACTACATTTTCAAGAAAGCCACAAATATCTTAAGGATATATTCAAAGTTACTTTTTTGTGTGCAAAGAACTGATTTTGTTTTATAAATAATCAAACTTTCTGAGGAACAAATAACCTGCTATGAATCAACTTGTTTCTCTTTGTGATAAAGAGACCTAAGGTTAGTAATTTGATACATTTCCTTTCTCTTCTTGTTTTAAATAATGGCATTCTCTTTAAACTATACATTCAGTGAGGGGTGGGGGAGGGCAGGGAGAGAGGTTTGATGGAAAATATGAAATAAGGGGAAAAATAATTTATTAGTTCTTTAAAATTATTTATGCTGTTTAAATACTGTTGCTAAATATTATATCATGACTTAATTACTTAATACATGATTTCAAATAATATGTCATGATATAATTGCAGTTAACTAGAACTAAAGTAGTTGAAAGTAATATGTTTCATGTTCTACTTTATTAAAACAAACAGCAAGTAATATATCTTTGTAGATACTATTTGTAGGTCCTTTTTTTTTTCTCTCTCTCTCTCTTATCTATAAAATTATATGCTTCTGATAATACTGATATGTGTATGTAATAAGATCTGTATGAGAAAATGAAATGGAGCATATAAAAATAAGTTGTGTTTATGTTAAACAACTGTAGGCTTGGTTTCACTGTCATAGAGACTGTAATGACTTGTAAAATGCTTCGAGAAGGTTTTGCACTGTTTAGATTCATTTGTATTACAAAATGAATGTCAGTCACTTGCTTTTACTAAAATTTCCGCCAGAATGTTATGGGAGACAATCTGGGATGTGGGTTTCCTCGTGAATAGTGTCCTCGAGTCATTTTAAAAACTTCAACACTCAGAATACACGCAGAGAAGCTGAAAGCAGCCATTTTGAACTTTGACCCCTGATTTCACACTGACACATCGCAGATTCAAGAAGTAAACTGTTTCAGGAAGTAGAACTGCTGTAAATGCGACTTTGTGATGAAAAATGAACTTTATGACACCTAAATGTGAGTTTTTCTTTATAATAACTTACTTATTTAAGATGTAATTTATAAAATATAAAAGTTAAAATGATTTTAAATGACTTAATATACCATAGTAAACTAATGAGATATTTTAGAAGGCAGAGAAGGTAAAACACATGTACACTTGTTTTCGAAAGCTTATATGACTGCATCACTTTAATGTATATAAATGCTTATGATTTAAACATATGTAATGTTATAAATCATTTGCCTTGACTAACAGACAAGTACATGTATCATTATGATTATATTTCAGAAGAAATTGTCATGTGACATATTTTAAAGCTGCAGTTCAGATATATAAAATAGAGATGGGTTTCATCACAATGATTTATGTATAACTAGGAATCAACATTGCTGTGCAGTATGTTCTTTTAACTTATGCATGAGAATAAATATTTTATTTAATTGGCAATAATAAATATGAGAAGGAAGCTTTTGGTGCAAATAATTTAAAGTTTTAAGAGCTTTTAACTGTATTACTATGGCAGAAAGTGGGAATACCCTAATATAAGTAATGTCTGAACCATAATAGCCTAAGATAATATATGTTATTGAATTCAAATGAACATAAACATATAATAAGAACTTTTTCTTTAAAACTTTTATTAAACTACCATATGGATATTCCCTTTTTTTCTCTCTCTCTCTCTCTCTCTTCTTTGCTCCCTTTATCAAGATTGTTAGAATGCTATTTTGATTATGAGTGTATTATACAGAATAGATGTACATAGCAATATTAGTTGTTTCTAAATGTTTTATATGTTTATATGAAGCTGTTATAAAAATTGTTTAGCTTTGTTATAATAGATAATCAAGTTAAATGAGGTTAACTTTAGTTAATAATAGTTAGTATTGAATTCATTTGGTGGCAGCTGAAGCACTGCTGCTTAGGATAGGGGGATAACTTGAGTGGTATTTGCTACTCGAAGTTGGAGTTTTCAACTCCAGGCTGGGTGCAATGTTTAATCCAAACATTATTTTCACCTGATTATTGTTGTATGTATATAGTTTTGACATCCACATCACATTTTATAAACTCATTGTTACTACAAATAAAAGTGAAACTTACACAAAATTCCATAAGGTTTTCATTAAATACAGCTATAATTAATGGAACACTCAAAGGAGGAGACATAATAATACTTATTTTGTTAATTGTTATTCTGATTATATGTTTTATATGTTTATAGAAGTTAAATGGTATCTCTAAAAGGAATTTCTTTAAACATTAATGGATTGAATAACCCATGTAAAAGGGCAAGTTTAATGAGATATATTAATTTGCATACAGCCAACTTAATATTCCTTCAAGAAACACATCTCCTGAAAAAGGATATAGATAAATTAGCCACTAATAAATATACAGTCTTGGTTAGCTCAGAACACACACAGAAAAAAAAAGAGGAGTGGCTATCTTATGGAACAAAAATATGCCCATACCTAAAATTATTAAGTCTTATAAAGATGATAAAGGAATGTTTTGTATGGTTACAATACAGATTAAAGGGAAAGTATATACATTAATCAATGTATATTGGATACCAGGAATTGGCATTAATACAGTGAAACACCATCTCAATAAGATTATATCATTTTCTATAGGAGATATTATTTTAGCAGCTGACTTTAATTGTATCCTACATGAAAAAGATACTACTACTACAGGAAAAAGGAAAATTACATCTAATGCAAAACATTTAAAGGATTTTATTAATTTATATCATTTGAATGATATTAATAATCAGATAGATTCTAAATCATTACCATACACTTTTTTTCTAACAGATATAAAACTTATTCAAGAATAGATATAGTCTATATTTCTAACCAAATGGTAACAGACTTAATTAATTCCAAAATCATTTCATGTCCTATATCAGATCATAATTCAATTGTCTTTGAATTCATGGTAAAGAGTACTTATAATGTCCAGATCAAAAGAATACCAGCATACTTAACTCAACTAAAGGACTATAAAGATTATATACTTACAGAGGTGCAACATTTCTTAGACTTAAACACTACACCTGATGTCTCCATTGTTTACATTTGGGATGCTTTAAAATCATATTTATATGGACAAAGTATCAGATGGTATAATAATAAAAGGAAATCTTGGGACAAAGAATTACTAGATATTCAAAGCAAATTAGACTCATATAAACATAATAATAAAGAAAATATTATGGACAAAAACGTCACTGAGGAAATAAATAAATTAAATGAGAAATACAAAGAAATTTTAACTCATAAAGTCAAAATAACATTAGAGAAATATAAGTTTTTGTCTTACTCAATAAGTCCCAAATACTTACATAGACTTAAAAATAAAACAAAAAGGCTGAATAAACAAAATCATATCAAAGAAATTTTCTCTCAGGAAAAAGAAGAATGTTTCTAGTTTACCAGAAATATTAGATGAATTTAGAAATCACTTTCATAAAATTAATCACAATAACATTAACATGGATTCTAAAGATAAAATAAAGAAATTTATAACTACAAACATGAACAAAAACTTAATAAACAACAGACTAAATTAATAGATAAAGATATTTCATATACAGAGGTTATTACACAAATAAACAAACTTAAATCAAACAAAGCACCAGGTAATGATGGTATTATACCAGAGATTTATAAAATTCTTCCTAAAAGTACTTACTCATTAATACATAAGGTTTTCATTTCAGCTCAAAATGAGTTAACAACTCCCCCATCCTGGCAATACACATTTATTTCACCAATTTTAAAACCCAATAAAGACCCAACCAGATGCACTTCATATAGACCTATTTCATTACTTAATGTTGACTATAAAATGTTTGAGTATTTTTGCTGACAGATTAAAGACAATCATTCCAGGTGTAATAGATATAGATCAGACAGGCTTTATTATAAATAGAAATACTTTTGATAATATAAGGAGAACTTTAACGTTAATTGATTATGCAAACAGGAAAAAGAAAGACTTAACACTTATTAGTCTTGATATAAGTTCAGCATTTGACTCAGTAAGTTGGGACTACTTGTTTATCTTATTGAAGTGTACAAATTTCTCTGATGCATTTGTGAATCTAATTGAACATCTATATGAAGGAGTATTGGCTTACATTAAGATAGGAACATATGTCTCACAAAAAATACCCATATTAAAATGTACAAAACAAGGGTGTCCACTCTCTCCACTATTATTTACTTTAATAATGGAGCCTTGGGCTAATTTGATTAGAAACAGCACTGATATAGTAGGATTTGATATAGATGAAAATACAATATCTAAAATTCAATTTTTTGCAGATGATGTTCTAATTACATCAGCAGGAACTAACTCTTCTATGCAGTCATTGTTTGATAAAATGACAGATTTTAAAAATATCTCTGGTTTGATATTTAATGAAGAAAAAACTAAAATATTACCTGTATACACATGAAAAAATGTCCTCACTAATGATTTTCACAAATATATACCCAACTCAGGTCAGATAACTTACTTAGGTATAATATTAACTAAAGATATTAAATCTATTATACATAATAATTATAGTAACTGTCTTCATAATATACAAAATCTTTTCAATAGCTGGAACAATATGTTTTTTACCATGGAAGAGAGACTCACAATTATTAAAATGATAATATACCCTAAGATATTATACTTAATACAATCAATAATACTCCCACCTACAAAAATAATTATTAAAAAATTGAATTCACTAATGTTAAATTTCTTATGGGCACGTAATAGACCTAGGATTGCATTAAAGAAACATACTAATAGCTGGTCTCAAGGAGGCATTTCATTTCCAGACTTTAATTTATATACTATCTCTTCTATTATAAAAGTTATTACTTTGTTAATAGATCAGTCATATGTTGCAAAATGGAAAGATTATTGGGAACTAATTAGCATTCACTTCATGAAAATCTCTTTAATACATAAAAATACTATTGTAAATAACCCCATGTTGTGGTTATTAAAAGAATTTTGTACTTCATCTATTACACCAAAATATATAGCTAGTTACCCATTAAATATTATTATTAGATATTGTAATTTTATATTTATGCATCCTAAGTATAAGGAATGAAATTTTATCCTATTCCCTATAATGTATACACAAGGTATTCTTTTATCAACCACCTCTGAAAGAATTCTTTTAGTTACAGAGAATGATTTAAAGTATTGGTATCAGTTGCTGTCTGACAACAAAGTAAACAATTTAGACTTCTTAAAGCAAGAATTTGATTGGAGAGAAACATGTCGGTTAGAAATTCAGACTTTTAGACAACATCTTATTAATAAACTTGATTTAATGTCTTTAACAGTTAAAGAATCTGTTCCAATTCTGATTGATTACTTGATATTAAATTTACAACATAGGGTTTCTGATAAAGGTAAGCTCTCACACATACATAAAATTATTAGAGAAGAAACTCATTACAGTTCAGATACTTATTGGAATTATTTCATTTCCATTAACGGTGAATCACCAAAACAACAAGATAAACAATATATATTGGAATCTGCTTATAAAACTACTTCTTCCATTAATTGGAGACTTTTTACTTGGAAATTTTTACATAGATCTTTCTATACACCTTTAATGATGAATAAAATAAATAATAAAGACAACTTATGTAAGAGATGTAATGTAGAAATAAATGCTGATTGGGCACATATGTTTTATGACTGTATAAAATTGAAGGAATATTGGATGTTAATCAATGATTTTTGCAGGCTCTTTTCACAGATAATTTCATTGTCTCTAAATCACTTATATTATTTAACACTCCTGTTCCTAAAAGTGTTAAAAAGTTAAACTTCCCTTGTTATGGTCTATTCTAGCAGTGGCTAGAAAAATAATAACCAGAAACTGGATTTCAGATACTCCTCCTTCATTTAATGAATTTAAAAATGTTATGACTGAAGTGTGTCATATGGAATTAATGACAATAAAGTCAAGAACTACTAGAAAAATGTCTTACTATATTATATGGGATACCTTACAAAACCTGTTAAAAAAATCTTAGTTTCGTTAGTAAGACATTACAGTTTAATCAATTGATTTGATTTGTAGTGGATGTCTCTGTAAATATTTTGGTTGTTTTATTAAATGTTATAACTATTTACATTTTAATTGCTTGTATAAGATTGTTATGATATTAATTTTGTATGTTAAAAACAATAAACTTGTTTTAAAAAAAAAAAAAAATTCTGTGCCACAGTAGTTACTGCTCACAGCCTTAAACCTCTGTGTTAATTGCCAGACTAATAAGCTAGACATACAGGTAAATTATGCTCACTGAGACAAAAAAAAGAGTATATTATTACATTTGTAGAATTTCAGACCACATTAGGAAAATAATGCATCCTGTAGCAGTAGTACCTGGACTAACTCTAATGATATTGTTGTGAAGGATTTTCCCCAAATTATATTCCTGGAGAAGAGAGAATATATGGGAACAATATAAAGATTTAAATGATTTGGAAAAGAAATAACTTGCCAAAGAAGAAACTAGCCAATCAAGTGAATTGCTACCTCAGAAATAAAACGGGTGGAAGTGCTGGGACTGAACCATGATTCTGACAGGCACCTAGAAATACAACATCAAATTAAAGGAAAAGGAGTTAGCCTAGAAGCTGTGAAGGGAACTGCCATATGGATATGATTAAATGATTAAAAAAAGAATATCAAAAATGAAAATAAGAAAATAGCAAAATATTCCGTGCATTAAGATACTCAGAGATGGCAGCTACAGGCAAAAGATACTGAGCTAATCACAAAGCAGTTACCAGCACAAATATGTAGGAGCAATACAACAGCATACCTGAAATATTTTTATTTTTTTATTTTACATTTGTTGACCGGGCTAGTCCAGCTGGATCAATGCCCATTTTCAGTGGAGGCCCGGGGAGAAAAGCTCCACAGATTAAAGCAAGGTTATAGAAAATAAACATGTACAATAAACACTTATGACACAGGCAATGAGCAAAAATGCAAAGATATTAGTCTAGGTCAGGTAATAAAAACAAATAGTACGAACTACGTAATAAGAAAGGCATTAACTCCTTTCAGTACAAATATGGGAGGATGGGAGTATTACGTAGTTTAAAATGTATGTACATACTTGTAAAAAACATTGTTTGTACCTTTTTTTTTTTTTTTTCATATATGAGAACAATAGTAGCAGTAGAGTCATTAAGTCATTTGTGATCAGAGAGAAAGATTGCAGTGCTGAATAAGGAAATATGATAGTAGAAAGAAGAAAGTAGGTTAGTCAGGATTGGTACAAGAGCACAGCCAGAAGTTGTTCAGATGTAAAAGAAGTTGTTTTTTAAAAAGATGAAGAGTGGCTAGAGAGGAGATGTGTGAGGGGAGGTTATTCCATATTTTGCCTACTGAGTTGGAGAAAAGGCAGTTACCTGCAGAATTTGTAATTCTAGTAGTGTTAACTTGTAGCTTTTCGGTGGAGCGTAGTTGTTTCAAGTTATTATAGGGAGTCAAGAGGTTGCTAAGAGCCGGTGTTTTTGATGGTTGATATAGAATGTTATGTGCTATTAAGAGTTGTTGATAGATAAGCTTGTTAGGAAGTTCCAACCAGTGTAATTGTTTTAAGTTTAGACACTGGTGAATTCTATACGGGGATGCTGTGGCAAATCGAGCTATATTGTGGTAAGATGTAGTCAGTTTCCTAAGGTTACCTTTAGAGAGATTAGTGTAAATAGAGGAAGCATACAGTAGGGTAGAGATAAGATGTGATTGTGCTAAGGTGGTCAGTGCTTCGGGTGTAAGGAAGGGTTTGCTTCTGTACAGTGAACCAATCTTTTTATTAACTGCTTTTATAGTGTTATTGATGTGATAATCATAGTTAAGATTATTATCAATAGTAACACCAAGCAGTTTTGTAGTAGTGTCGGGGGAAATGTGGGAATTATCACTTGCAGTAATAGTGAAGTTTAGTTGAGAAGATTTGTGGGTAGGTGAGAATAGTAATAGTTTAGTTTTCTTGGGGTTGAGCAGAAGACAACTTTTTGAGAACCACTGCTCAACGGTTGAAAAGGTAGATTGTGTAAGAGACTGGAGTTCGAATTGAGAGGAAGCTGTACAAATTATGGTAGAATCATCTGCATATTGTATACAGGTAGTGTTTTGGATAGATGATTGGAGATCATTAATAAAGATAGAGAATAAAAGTGGGCCTAGTATAGATCCTTGAGGTACTCCTAAAGAGATAGGTAGTAGAGCAGATAGAGAATTTTTCTAGAGTACTGCTTGTTGTCGGTTTTCAAGATAGGATGAGAACCAGGTTAAGGAAGAGAAATCCAAGGCAAGGGATTTAAGTATGTGTAGAAGAAGTGTATGGTTTACCATATCGAAGGCTTTTGACAGGTCTAGGAAAAGAGAATAGGTTAGTTTGTTGTTGTTACGGTTACAGTTGATGGTGTTGGTAAAAGAAAGTAGTGCAGTGGCAGTACTATGCGAAGGTCTAAATCCATGTTGAGTGTTAGCTAGTAGGTTGTTACGGAGGAGATGGTTAAGTAGTTGTTTGTGTATACATTTTTCCATGATTTTAGCTAGAGGAGATAATAGTGCTATAGGGCGAAAGTTAGAAAGGTCAGTAGATTTACCTCCTTTGTGTAAGGGTATGATGTATGATATCTTCCAGATTGCTGGAAAAGTACTTTCTTTTATGGATTGGTTTATTAGAATAGAAACAGGGTAGGCAATAGCTTTAGCTGCAGCTTGCAGGAATTCAGCAGGAAGCTTATCTGCTGAGGGGGTAGTGGGTTTAAGTTTTTGTAAAAGAGATTGTATATAGGAGGTGGATATGGGTTGTAGTTGAAGGGGAGGAAGAGAGTCATTAAAGCTACTTAAGAGCAGTTGAGAAGTATCAGGAGATAAGTGGTTAGCTAGACTTTGTATGGAAGTAGTAAAGAAAGTATTGAAGTTATTGGCTATTAAAGAGGGATCATCAGGGTCTGAGTCCTGTGGGTTGGGTGTAACTACTTTGCCTGGGGTAAGTAGATTATTGATAGTAGACCAGAACTTTTTTGGTTCTTTTTTGGTGGATTGCTGAAGTTCAAAGTAATAATTCTTTTTATCTGAGAGGATGGCTTTTTTGGTACTGTTTCTGAGCTATCTAAAGGTTTGATGATCTGTTGGGTTTCTAGAGGAACGCCATTTTTTCCAAGATTTATTTCTGAGTATAATTTTTTGCTTAGTATTAGAGGTTAGCCAGGGTGCTGTTTTAGTCTTTGTTCTAATGGTGCGACTTGGGGCATGTTGATTTAGGATTGCAAGGAATGCTGAATTGAAGTGTTCAACAGCCTTGTTAAGTGTGAGGTGTTTTAGAGGGTCCAGTTGTATTGTGAAAGTTCTGTTTGAAACTGTTCGGGATTAAATTGTTTTTGAGTATAGTGTTTTGTGAGTGGTAGGTAAGTTCAGGTTAGTTTTAGCTCTAATGACGTAGGTGAGGGAGTGATCGCTAAGGTCATCTGGAAGGATGCCAGTTTGGTAGGTTTGCAGGGGGGAGTTAGTAAGGATCCAGTCTAAGGTGGTTTCTTTTTTGCTTTTTTTATTGATTCTAGTGGGACTATCAATGAGTTGTTTGAAACCATAAAGGTTTATATGGGAAGTAGGGTTAGCATTGTTACATGATTTCCAATCAATGTTAAAGTCCCCAAGGAATAGTGTTTCCTGAGGGAGTTTATTAGAGAGTTGTTCAAGAATATGTTCTAAGGTGGGGATGTTATTTCCAGGGGGGGGAGATATGCACAGATGACGTTTATTGCTTTAGTAGTGTTGATTTGTATTTTGGAGCAGATTATTTCGGCATTTTTGTTTTGGGTAAGGGTAAGGTCAAGAAGAGTAAGCTTTAGGTTTGTTTTATATATAATAGCTACTCCCCCACCCTTCCTGGAGGTGCGATCAAGTCTAACAATGTTATAACCAGGTGGGGTAATTTCAATGTCTTTAATTGAAGGCTTTAGCCAAGTTTCTGATAAGCATAAAATATCAAAGTTGTGTGTTTCTAGTAGAGCATGGAGTTGACTAATTTTGTTACAGATGCTATGTATATTGAGATGGGCCAAGGATAGTAGGTTAGAGGGTGTAGAGGATGAGAGAGAGAAGGGTTTGGTATGGTTTTTATGTGTTTTGGTTGTAATAGCATGTGGGCCTGGGTTGGGGTGTATGTCACCATCTTGTAGTAGATGGAGTAGTGTAAAATATTTTTCAAGTCTAAGTTTTTGGAAAGCGTCAAATATTTTCTTTGTTTTAGATTTTAGTAGTTTGCAGTGTAGTAGCCTGTGGTATTTGGCAAGAAGGTAGATGGATTGTGAGGAGGTATGTAAGAAGGATGGGGATAGGGATGTTGCAGGTGTACAGGTGTGTTTCGAGGGAAGTGAGAGAGAAACAGTTAGGGAGTGTTCATAGGAGGTTAGGAAGTAAGTAGTAATAAGAGAGGACAATAGTAAAAAGGAGATAGGTATTTTCAGTTGTGACTGGAGGATAGTTGTAGTCATGATAATGTAGTTGTAGGTTTGCTTAGAAGATGGATGTAGTTTAATGGTGTGTTGTAATGTGAGAGTACTTCAGGAGGGTAGGGCAAGTGGTAAGGGCTGTGATGTTTTAGGTGTGTTAGTAAGAGAGGGGTGGGGCTGGTTATAGTAGGTAAGTGGGTGTGTCTAAGTTAAGGATGGCTGCACAATTTGGGAAGTTTTGAATATGATTGGGAGGAGGAATCAAGGGGTGTGACTAGAGGCAAGTTAAATGTAGGACCCCTGGAGGTGGGTGGGAATTGGGGGTAGGGAAGGGAGCGGAGTGAGCCCGCAGGGCGAACGGAGCGGGAAGAGCCAAAGAAGAGAGGTTGAGGGGAAAACAATCAGTGAAGTGCTTATAGTAAAGGTAAGTAATCCAAGGGTATGGAAGAATGCTTGGAGTGTGAGGACTAAGTGAGGTAAGGCTGAGAATATCAGAGAAAGGAGATGGGAGGAAATTGCACAAAAGGCTAACAGATAGTAGGAAACATAGGAATTATTATGTAGAAAAAAAAGTTTGCAGGGATAAGCAATTCTAGTAGAAGGGAGCCACCTAGTGGACTCAGCAGGTAATTGCTACCAGGACTACTGACAGGGCTTGTGGATGTGGAATGGGGCAGGTAGTTGGAGTTACTAATGGTTGCTGGTGGTCAAGGGGATGGGAGAAGCTAAGGTTGGCTGCTGGCAGATCTTGCTTTGAGATTAACAATAACTCAGGGCAAGCGAAGCTTACAAATTGTTATGAAAACCTGGAAGAGCTGTAGGACGTACTTTCTTGCGTCTTTTCGGGAGGAGGTTGTCCAAAAATGTATAGTTTTGGTCCCTAGGTAGGGTAGGTGGCAGGAGTCTTAGGTAGGGTACACAATCCCAGACCTACAGGTGGTCAGTAAGCAATAGAGCTGGGAAAAGAAGGGAGAAGAAGAGGATTAAGATATAGGGCAACAAAAACTGTAAGAAAGCAGATGAGATACAACAGATAACAATAATCTTGTAAAACATTCAGACATATACCATTGTTCTTAAGGTAATAGTGCAGGGTAAAATCAGATACAAATACATTTATGCATTGAAATCAGTAGATACAAGAAAGTAAGTTACGTGAAACTGCACAAAGTGAAACAGAATGTGGTACAGGAGCAGAATTAAAGGAATAAAAGGTACATCTCAGTACTACAGTAGACTAATCTGTGGGAATAGAGACAGTAAAAGGAAAGAGGTTATACAATAAAATATTACAACTTTAAAGTGTTATAAAGCAGAGAATATAACTGATCAGAGGAATTAAAGAGAAGGAGTATGTTACTAAAAGGCTGTAATCCAAGGAAATGAAGGTAAGAGGATGAAAAATGCACAGCCTGAACAAAGTGGTAAACTTTCTGTCAAACTAAAGCAAAGTACCCTAAACATGGGGAGCTTGAGCAACAGTGTTTATTGAACAAGACAATTTATCCAATAATGAAGAATGTAGAAAAACAGGAAAAATGACAATTTGGGAATCAAAGCAACAACTAAGTGTGTGTGTGTGTGTGTGTGTGTGTGTGTGTGTGTGTGTGTGTGTGTGTGTGTGTGTGTGTGTGTGCGTGCGATAACAAAAGTAAAATTGAAGACATTTTTTGCCTAGAGGTACCATATACAGAGGAAGATTTAGGTATGGAAATGTATGTTGAAGAGAAAGATGAACTTTCATTTTAAAGGAGAGGAGAATTATCCAAATTTAGAAGGCCCAGATGCGAGCCATATAAACTAAGAAAATCCTCTATAGGAAAGTCAATTCCTTAGTGACAGTATAGAAATGCAAGTGGGAAATGATAAGGAATCTACTTCTTACCTTTACTTTGAACTTGGCTATTAACTCTTATATACATATAAAGCAGATGAAATTGTACATTAGGTAGTAGTACCAAAACCTTACAAAATGTTACTTATGAAACATAGTTATGTACATGAAAGTCACTTGGGACTGGATGAAACTATGGCCCAAGTATCAGCTATATTTAATTAGCTAGAAAACAGCTCGATAACCTAGCTTCATGATTCCATTTTTTCCTATGCCTTTTACAGATGTGCAGTTTAAACACAATGCTGTATCTGTATTGGGCTATTTAGCAGTGGGTATACTGCAGTGGTGGTGCTGCGGTAGTGTTGTCACCTCACAGTAAGATGTTGTCCTGTTTGATTCTTAGCTAGAGCGTCTTCTGTGTGGAGACATGCATGAATGGGCGTACCTTCGTTGAAGGTTGTGCATCAGGGCTGGCAACTCGGTATGTAAAAATCTACTGCCAATCATTAGCGGACCGGAGTTCCGCTGTGGCAAGCCCTAATCAGGAAAAGCCAAAAGACACAACAACAGCAGTGGGTATCAATATATCATAATCATAGTAGACTACAACTCAAAAATTACAGATGATGCACCATTATGCAAAAAAAGAAGTTGCGTCTTAACATAACATTCCATCTGTGTTGTCGATCTTCACTAATCCTTGACTGTGGGCTGTGTTCCAAGCCTCAGAACTGCTCTGCCATTTATTTCAGCTTGTGCCTCCCAAACTCTCAAGCCAGGCTTTTACCCATAAGGCATCTCTCAAAATTACCTCAGATCGAGTTTGCCTAAATTAGTGGCAGGCAAATAGCATAAAAGAAGAAGAGATCATGTATATGTGTCCGTAACAAGAACCTAGTGATGTAAGAGTTTGATCCACTAAGAGTCTCATGTGGGGGATGGAGGAAGGGGATGTCAAGGATTAGTGAAGATTGACAACACAAATGGAATGTTATGGTAAGACATAACTTCTTTACCTGATGCTGTCAATCTTCACGTAATCCTTGTCTGTAGGACAGAGTCCCCAGCTACCTAAATCTTGGGAGGTCTCATGGAAGAATATTCCTGAGCACCATCGAACTGAATGTTGCCTGTCCCCTGGAAGCCTGGTCTAGTTTGTAATGAGTGATAAAGGTATGAGGAGAAGCCCAAGCAGCTATTGTACAACTGTCATCTAAAGAGGCTCTGGCATGAAAAACTGCAGAAGTTGTCATTACGCTAGTTGAATGGGCTTTGACAGGGCATGAAGGATGGAGCCCGTTCAACTGACAAATAAATGTAATACAGTCTCTAAGCCATTTTGCCAAGGAAACTAGATTGCCTAAAGAAAGGGAAGAAAAGGAAACAAACAACTGATCAGATTTTTGGAAGTCTTTTGTTCTGTGAAGATAAAAATGTAACTGTATGTGAATGTCTAATAAATTAATGGAGTACTCCCCTTTGTTGGAAAAATTGGGGGAAAAGACTGGTAGTTGAAGTGTCTGATTGATATTAGATTCTGAGACTACTTTTGGAAAAAGGATGGATTAGTCCTAAGGGAAACCCTCTCCTTGTGAAATATTATTCAGGGTGGTTTGGATGACAGAGCTTGAAGTTCAGATACTCTTCTTGCTGATGTGATAGCCACTAAAAATAAAGCTTTCCAAGTCAGCAACTTTAAGTCGCAAAGTAGCTGATGGTTCAAAGGAAGACAAAGTAAAGGACTGTAGAACTAGTGTTAGATCCCAAGGAGGAATGGGGTTCTTTAAATGGGAGTCTTAACATTAGCATTAGAACCCCCTTTTAACAGGCTTTACAAAGTTTGTGTGACATAAGGGATGACCCATCAAACCCTATATGGAAGTTTGAGATTGCTGCTAGACGAACTTTAATTGTTGAGGTAGATGAACCAGATTGTTAGAGGTTAACTAGAAAATCCAAGACTTTATGAACAGGGGTCATATAAGGTTCAAGTTCCTTCATAAGGGCCCAATTTGAAAATTTTTCCCATTTACTTTGATACAGTTTCCTAGTCGAAGGTTTGTGATGAGCGACAATGATTTGATGGACAGGAGAGGAAAGGGATGCCTGTTTAGCAATCATGAGAATTGGAGAAGCCATGCTGTGAGCTTGAGATGACAGAGGTTTGGATGAACCATGCCCTCAGCATGGGACAACAGGTCTGGAGTTGAGTCTAGTGTTCACGATTCTCAAAGAAGATGAGGCCAAAAGAAGGGAACCCAAACTTGTCGAGGCCAAAAGGGGCAATGAGGATTATTGAGTACTCCAACCTCTTGGCTTTCTTTAGAAACTGGGATATCAAGGGAGTCAGTGGAAAGGCATAGAGGATACCAGGGGGGCCAGTTGTGGACAACTGTGTCTCTGGGTGACTCCCCCAGAGGGGTTATGTGGCAAACTAACTGCTGCACTTGTTGCTTTGGGGGGACGCAAAAAGATCACAGCAAGGTTGGCCCCAGTGATGAAAGATCTCTTTCACCACCACAGAATAGAGAGACCACTAGGGAGGCATGTGAATGGTTCTGCTCAGTTTGTCAACTATCACATTGCAGCTCCCCGGAATGTGCGTTGCTCTGAGAAAGCAGTTGGAAGAAATCGCCCACTGGAAAATTCTGAGTGCTTCTCGACACAAGGGGTAAGATTTGGTTTCCCCCTTGCTTGCTGATATACCAAACTACCAACATGTTGTCCATTTGAATTGCTACTGTTCCCAAAGCAAGGGCATCCTGGAATGCTTGCAATGCTAACAGCACTGCCCTCATCTATAAAGCACTGATGTGCAAGTTGGCCTCAAGTTGGGACCACGTGCCTTGGACTGCCCTTCCCAGATAATGCCCCCCCTCCCTATCTGGGAAGCATCCATGGTCACTATGGCTAGGAGTTGTGCAGGAATGAATAGATGGCCCAAGAGAATCTGGTAGGAATGCAGCCACCATGAAAGATCCTTTTTGCATCGATTGGTAATCATAATTAGGTAAGGCATTGGTTGATGTAAAAGAGACTACTGGGCGGCAAGTAACCATTGTAAGATTCACGTGTGATATCTTGCTAAGGGAACAAAAGTGACTTGAGGCTGCCATCAAGCCTAATGTTGTAGGACTAATCTGGCTGGAACCTTCTGTTTTGGATAATTTCTCTGACCTGGGATCTGATCCTTTGTAGTCTTTCAAGTGGAAGTGAACACCCTGGGGCTGAGATGAGTCCAAATGACAGCGCTCTGGACTGGAAATGACTGGCTCCGAGCCTGAAGCGCAGGAATCTCTCAGAGCGTTTGTCCATTTTATGTAGCAATAAGCGTCCTGGAGGTCTATAGAGCACATCCAATTGTCTTTCTCCAAGAATGGAAGTATCGACTGTACTGAGAGCATCCGAAATTTGGTTTGCTGAACTGCCTTGTTGAACTGACTGAGATCCAAGATGGTTCTCCAGTCCTGTTTTTTGGGCACTAAAAAGAACCTTGAGTAAAACCAGGATCCTGTTTGGTCTGGTAGGACTTTTTGGGTGACTGTTTTGTCGAGCAGTCTTTGAATTTCTATGACTGCTGCTTCCTTGTGACTGGGTGGAACAGCCAGGAGTCTTTTCCAGGCTTTTGGAATTAAAGATAGTGGGACTTTGTAATCTCTGAAAATTATTCCCTGCACCCATTTGTCCATTGTTATTAGTTGCCAGGTGGGCTAGTGCAGAGAAAGTCATCCCCTGACTGTCTTCAGAGGAGGGTGGTAGGGGCTCCCTTCAGGGGTGCTGGTAGAAAGTCCCACAGAAAGAATCTCTGGACCCCTGGTTCTCAGGGCCACTTTCACCTCTGGGGCGGCTTCTTCTATTACTTCCCTCTCTGCCTCGGGGGAAATCTTTGTCACATGAATCCTAGAAAGGCCCTTGGGATTTTTTAAACCATAATCTTCCATTTCTCTGGTTCCTACGGTAAGGCTTCTGAGGAGTGGAAAAATGTATGTCTATGGCACAAAGAGTCTTCCCACCTTTTTCACATCTGGCAAGTGTGTTTTTAACTTTGGGGCTAAATAGGGATGATCTGTCAAATGGAGCGTTGATGAATGATGCTTTAAATGGCTTCGTAAAATCACAGAAGTGCATCCAGGCATGCCTTCTAATGGCTATGCCTGAACCTGCTGCTCTTGTTGTCCCTTCAGCTGCATAGGCAGTCAGCCTCATGGATGAGTTACAAATCACTTGAAGGGTTGCTAGCTGTGAAGCAACTTTGTCTTGTGCCTCTTCAGCTACTGCTCCTGAGAGGGTATCCGAGAGCTCTTTGATCAGATCCCGCTGCAACCTTGTGAAATGTGCGAAGGTCGCTGAAGCATAAACACAGTTCCCAAACCTATCCATAGTCCTAGATTCCTTGATAGGAGGATGGATAGTTGGACTTTCCTCAGCAAGTTCCTTCTTAGTGGCTGCTGCTATCACCATAGTGTCAATGGTTATGCCTTTAGACCAGTTTTGCTCATCCTTAGGGGCTGAGAGGATCTGATCAGGTCTCTTGGAGATCTGTTTGAGTTGGATATCTTCCACGCCCGCTGAGCAATCAGTTTAATGAGATCATCAGTGGGCGGAGAGATCCAAGAAGTAGAGGGTTGGGCATGAAAAGCCTCCGGGTATACCGTTTTTTTTTTGGAAGAAGGCTGGAGGATTTCCAGGATGTACCTGAAGGAAAGATCATCTGGGGGTGACCTGGGGAACCTTCCCCTTCATTGAAGTTGGTATCTTCAGTGAAAGGCTCCTCTATGGAGTCGAAGTGCTTCCGCTTGCACTTCTTCACTGGTACTTCCTCGGGGGGATGTTCTGGGTAAGTGTCAAAGAGGAAACCACCAAGGTTGGTCCTTCCTGGAGATTTTCAGCCCTCTGTCCTGGGAATGAAATTGATGGAAGCTCTGGCCAAGGGATTGTGGACATCTGTCCCGACAGGGATGGCAGAGACTGTGAGTCTCCAATGGACAAGGCCTTCTCCATGATTTGGAAGCCCCCCCCATAGAGGGATGGGAACCAGGAACTGAAATAGATTCCTTCAGAACCAAAGTCCCACCCTGCACCAACAAGGCGACCACCACCAAAACCGAAGCCTGAATCGATCCTACAAAGGCCGAAGCACCAAGGGTCATGGACTGCTCCAAAGGTAAAGAAACCGATCCCTGTACCTCGGAACTGACCAAGGAATCTCGACCCCTAGAGGCCTCCAGTGCTGAAAGTCTGGAGGGTCTCAAGGCAGCTCTCAGTACCGGAGAAGATGTTGATACTGGAACCCAGACAGTCGGCGCCGGGAGTGTCGAAACCGAGGGCTCCAAAATCTCGATTGGAGTTGGAGGAGGAATACATGGTATCAAAGCAGGAGCAGTTCTAATGCCAGTTTGGCTAGGGACTGAAGATAACCCCCACACCGTGAGGAGCTGATCCACCAGTCCCATGATGTCAGCCTTGGAGACTCTTACCGGATTGAACCAAAGCTGTCAATGGTGACCTTAGGCATCTGACATTGACGAAGGGGCTGGGAGGTCTATTCCTAAAGGGATCAACAGAGGAACAGTGTCTAGACCTTGGTACTGAGATCAGTTGAGGTTGTTCCGTTATTGGTTTCTCTGTCGGTGCCAAGGAAACCAATGTTGGCTCTTAAGTTTTTGATGGTTTAGAGTCATGTCCTATCTTCAGTGCCATTGAAGTGGCCGGTACTTAAGAGTGCTTTGAAGCCTTCTTAGTCAGTTCTGATATGCTTGGAACTATGGAAGGATGTTTTCTAGAAGGAGGAGAAGATGAACTGGCTTCTGTTTTCAACACAAAAATGGCCTCTTCAAACTCACTCTTCAAAAGGCCTTTCAAAATAAGCTTATTCTTATGTTCTGACAGAGTCCTGGTAGAAAAGCCATGACAGACAGAGCAACTCTCTTGTAAATGAAATTTGCCTAAACAGTAAACGCACAATGTATGTCCATCTGAACTGGGCATTTTGCCCTGACATTTAAGACACCTCTTAAAACCTGAGGTGCTTTTAGAAGATTTGGCTGGAGACTCTGCCTCTTCAGCCATAATGGGGAGAAATTAGAATAATCACTCACACACACAAAAATGACAGGGAGTAAAGCTTTTTTTTTTATATATATATATATATATATATATATATATATATATATATATATATATATATATATATATATATATAGAGAGAGAGAGAGAGAGAGAGAGAAATAAAGAAAAATACAAACTATGGTAAGCAGGAATACCTCAGAAAAGGTAAGAGAGGAGTACCAACAATGGTACTATGAAAGCACTACCGATGGTGGAGTGGAAAGTGGAAACAGAGACACTCACACATGTGGAAATCAAGTAATGAGAGGAGCGGTTACAGAAAAAATATACAAGGAGAGAAAAATAATTTATCAAGAAAAAAATTGAGGAAAAACTTACCAAAATCTTAAGCCAAGGCTCGAGAGTGGTTGAATGCGTCTGACATGCAAAGTGGCAAACAAGATCTGAGGTAATTTTGAGAGGAGCATTATGAGTAAAAGACTGGCTCGAGAGTTTGGGAGGCGCAAGCTGAAATAAATGGCTGAGTAAGTTCCAAGGCTCGGAACCGAGCCCACAGTCAAGGAGTATATGAAGACTGACAACATCAGATTTAATGTTATCACTCTTACCAAAGAAATGGTGCTATTGTTCTCTGGAGCATCGATGTCTAATGAGATACTTAGTGATGGAAAGGATTCAAAATGATAACACAATTAGATGGTGTAAAAGTAAGTATACATTTATAGAACACAGTGTACCCCTTTTGTCAAGGGTTATACAGAAATACTGCCAATGTTTTCAAGTTAAACAGTTAAGACTATCAGTATAACATACACAGATGGACAGTTTAGTTTACAGGTTCGTTAAAGTACTGAAAATCATGTAGAAGAGGAAGTGAAGTAGACAAGAACTGTGATCAGGTATTACCCTTTTTGTTATTTATCAGAGATGTACCACAAGCATTAAAAAGATTTATATTCTTTTGAAAATGTTGTACATTAGGAATCTAAGAGGTCTATTTGTTACTGCCAAAGATTCCTTGGAAAAAGAAAAAACATCATTCAAAAGTGCTGTAGAGCACTGTACTAACTTATAAGAAATAGATGGAGTGGTGATGCCCATAAAAAATAAAACATGTTAAAAGCTCAGAAAATGGCATCTGAAGACAATGCTAAAAGGATAGAAATCAAATCATAAATAGCAATCTTGATACTTGTCTGATACTTTATTAGAAAACCTCAGTCAGACTCTGCTATGGCGTGCCATGAGGGAAAGTATTCTGTATTGCTTCATTGCCTTCTTATATTTTGTACACTGTCATTTATTTTCTTTACACTGTGTTTTAATTAAATTGTGCTTTTAATTGCATACTTAAACTAGGAAAGAGACCGCAGCTCTTTCTCTTGTGAGTCATACAGAAATTAAGTTTCCCCCACCATCCTACCCTGGTGCTGTTGTGGTTTTAATCTCACTTCTCTTTCTAGCTGTCTGGCCCTAATGTTAATTTGACTACATGTTTCCTTCCTTCTCTTGTTTCATTGGCTCTTGTAAGTAAGTACAAAATTATAATTTTGTGAAATCACTTCCCTTCAGCTATTTAAATGCATTAGTTATCCCACTGTATTCCATATAGCCAGAATGCAAAGTGCCCACCTCAGTCCAATCTATCTTGCACTTTGAAAATTAGTGGCCCTCCACTAGATAGCTAAAGCTTAAGTTGCCCCTCTTTCATGTCTAGTGCACACTCAACTCTTACATTAACCATTTAAAATCTGCAAAATCTAGTCCAAGACCACCAATTATTGGGGAGCCCACATTCTGCCTCTCAGTGGTCATCTTAGGATGAGTGCTTCTGTTTTGCACCTGGTGAGAGAAGGTGCAAAAGGACATTATTTCCTGGAGACTGCTGATCACTATGAAGCCTAAAAACTGCTTCATAGGTACTAGATTGTAATGTGTGCTTATATTTACTCCTGTTGAGAGAAGGAGCAGAGTCCATTGATTCTGATTAGGAAGTGAGTGTCTCTGTTGGACCTTTCTGATTGGTATGGCTGTTATTCAAGGCATCTTCTAGGAAAAGGCTACAACAAGCCTATAGACCCCTGCATCATCTAGGAAAAGGCTGTTGATCACAAAAGAGGCTGTGGCCTGCTTTTCATCTTGTGATTGGTGCTTTTTATTTCTGGTGTGAGGAGAAGAAAAGGATCATTGTATCCCCGCAGCGTGATGCTGTGGTGAGACCAGCACTAGTAAGTAGCCAGGCAGTAGCCATTCAGGCAAATCCCTTCTTTTCATCCTTCCTGACAAATCTAATTGTTTCTTTTCAGTAAGTACTGTTTGATTTGCTGCTGTCTAACCTAACTTCAGAATATCTCCCAAAATACTTCATCCATAAATTATCAGGGTCTACTTATTAGTTTCTCCTGAAGGATATGGCAGTGCCCTGTACACATGCTGATGTGTGGAGTTGACATTTTTCCTGTTAAAGCACCCTTGACATTTTTCCAATACCTTGTTGCACACAGGACAAATAGTTTGCATTAACAAGCACTTCCCCCAGAGTTGCAAACTAGATACTACTGACATTACTTTATATTCCTACTCCAACCATCTAATCAATAAAAAAGGGCCTGATGCCATGGACATGAACTTTCCCGCTTTCTCCGTTACGAGCTTGGAGGATATGGGCATCCTGAGGGAATGCAAAAAATGCCTCATACTTACTGACAGCCATAATAATGATATAGTATGTGAGAGATTTATTTTCACAATGTCACTGGTGGCAAAGCTCTCACTTAAAAGCACTCCTAATGTCCATCCATTGTTAGCAGGAGTGAGAGCAAGGATAAAAGATGCTACTAACTTTTTGAATATTATTTCTGATGCCCAACTAGAATCTACCTGGTTATTATGTACTTTAGATGTTACATCTTTATATACCAGTATTCCTCACTGGGCTGGATTGTGTGCTTTAGAGTATTGGCTAAATAAAATGGCTTTATACAGCCCTGGTTTCAATACCTTCTTGTTATGCTTAATGGAGCATGTGTTATCTGAAAATGTTTTTTTTCTTCAATACCATATGTTTTTTGCAACTGAAGGGTACAGCTATGGGTGCATTGTTTGCACCCATATATGCTGACCTCTTTATGGGGTATTTGGAACAGATGATAATTTATGATATACATCATAATATTTTTCTTGGTGAGACTGATATCTGGCACAGGTTTTTGCATGATTGTTGGATGGTATGGAAGTCAGATGTGGTATATCTACAGGAATTCATTCAATATTTGAATGAAAATAAATGGGGCATTAGGCTTACAGTAAACTATGATAATACAGCTATTTCTTTTTAGATGTCAATGTCCAAACAATCTGATGGCATGTTGTCTAGTAGACTATATGGAAAACCCCAATATTCTAATACTTTACTGCACGCATCCAGTTGTCATCTTAAATATCGAATAACATAACAGGGAATATACCTAAATTACAGTTCATGAGAATACGTAGGATTTGTTCCAATACTGAAGAATATATCCATTTTGATAATGATTTTATAGGTCATTTTGTTGAACGTGGTTATTCGTTGGCACAGGTTAGGAAGACAAGTAGGGATGTACAGTCATATTCTGGAATGGAGCTTTTGAAATATAAAGATAGGGGCCCTTGCTCTAGCAACAAAATCAGATTCACTACCACTTATGTTAGAAACACTCATAGATCTTTGAATATAATACAACATCATTGGGACATTCTATTAACAGATGACAGGTTAGGGGAACTGTTAGAAGGGGGAAAACTTTAAGTAGTTATTTTAGCCATTACAAACATTTTTCACCCTTTATAAATTCTATACAAACCACCATAGATGGTACACAAGTGGTGGGTTGTTATCCTTGTGGCCACCGTTCTTTTTGTAAATGTATATGTTCCACCTAGGAATTTTCAAGTAAAAACACATCTACGTTTTTTTCTATCAGAATGTTTGGTAATTGTAATAGTGATTGGGCTATTTATCTGGCTATTTGCTCTTGCACAGCCTTTTATAAAGGGCAAACTTCTAGACCACTTAAATTGCATATTTCTGAACATATGAGTAGCATTAGAAACAAATATCTGGCTAATGCCTTGTATAAACATACTATTATACACAAAACAGTGATGTTCAAATTTATTATTATTGACAGAGTGTTGGGACACAGATCAATGAAAAGTGGCTGGCGTAATGTTTTAAATAAAAAAGAGAAGTCTTGCATAGTAAAATTGCAGGGATTGTTTCCCGCTGGTCTTAATGAACATTTGTAATAATTGTTTAATGAGATATAATTATCTCAATATGTGATGGTATATAAGAAGGGGAATGTACTGATGTGTTTTACATTGAAAAAGGCCTGTGGGCTGAAACCGGTCTGTTTTTGTTCATTAAAATCAGATATTTGCTCCAGTTGAGTGCTGGCTGTTTTTGACTTTGCTGTTTGAGCCAGTGCACCTGCCGTCTTTGTAGAGGTTCTAGTTTGGGGATTAAACCAAAAAAGGCCCTTGTGGTTGTTAGTCTACTAAACACCTATGAACCTTGTGCTACTGTACAAAATATGTTTTAGCTAACTGTCAAGAACCATTTAGAATCTTGGCAATGATAAAGTATTTTATTTTATTTTATTTATTTATCTTTTGTTGACCAGAATAGTCGCACTAGGCCAGTGGCCTCTTTTCAGGGGAGACACAAGGTGGTATTTATACTACTAGGGGGAAATGTGGTCATGGCATCAGGGAACTTCCCCTACTCATTTAGCATACAGGGATGCTGTTTGTGGTGGCACTTCCTGATTCCAGTCCGAGTGCTGAGGTGGCTGAAAGAAGCAAGAAAAAATGGTACAGTGGATATAAAAAGGTTACACACTCCTGTTAAAATGCGGGTCTATATTAGATGAACGAAAGTTTACCTTAGCAAATGCTCTAATAATCGAAAATCCCGGACCTCAATATGCTTTTTGTGAGATTGCAGTATAGTAAAGATAGGAATATTTGCCCTTTCCTCAATGTAGTGCACTCTCGAAGTTGGTATAGCGAGTTCAAGGTCTGGAATTTTTGATTATTAGAGCGTTCTCTAAGGTAAATTTTCATTTATCTAATATAGACCCTTAAAATGCCAGTTTTTTGTGATATAAAAAATGAGACCACAATAAATCATTTCAAAACTTTTCCCACCTTTAATGTCACCTATAACCTGTACAATTCAATTGAAAAACAAACAAATCTGTTGGGGAAAAAATATAAAAAAATAAAAAACATAAAATAAGCTGGTTGCACAAGTTTGCACACCACCCTTAAACTAATACTTTGTTGAAGCACCTTTTGATTTAATTACAGCATTCAGTCTTCTTGGGTAGGAGTCTATCAGAATGGCACATCTTGACTTGGCAATATTTGCTCACTCTTCCTTGCAAAGGTGCTCCAAATCTGTCAAGATTGCTAGGGCATCTCTTCTGCAAAGCCCTCTTTAGGTCACCTCACAGATTTTCTATTGGATTTAGGTCTGGGCTGTGGCTGGGTGGGCCATTCCAGAACTTTATTTTCTTCTGGTGAAGACATTCTTTTGTTGATTTGATGTATGTTTGGGGTGACTGTCTTGTGGAAGGGTGAATACCTCTTCATCTTCAGCTTTCTAGCAGATGCCTGAAGGTGTTGGGCCAAAAGTGATTGATATTTGGAACTGTTCATAATTCTCTCCACCTTGACTAAAGTCCTAGTTTCAGCTGAAGAAAAGCAACCCCAAAACATGATACTGCCTCCACCATGCTTCACTGTGAGGATGGTGTTCTTTTAGTGATGCGAATTCTTGTTTTTGCACCAAATGTACCTTTTGGAATTGTGGCCAAAAAGTTAAACTTTGGTCTCATCAGGCCATAACACATTTTCTCACATGCTTTTGGGAGACGAAGTATTATTTTGCAAATTTTAGCCAGGCCTGGATGCTTTTCTGTGTAAGAAAAGGCTTCAGTCTTGCAACCCTACCCCATAGCCCAGACATATGGAGAACAGCAGTGGGTATCAATATATCATAATCATAGTAGACTACAACTCAAACATTACAGATGATGCACCATTATGCAAAAAAAGAAGTTGCGTCTTAACATAACATTCCATCTGTGTTGTCGATCTTCACTAATCCTTGACTGTGGGCTGTGTTCCAAGCCTCAGAACTGCTCTGCCATTTATTTCAGCTTGTGCCTCCCAAACTCTCAGGCCAGGCTTTTACCCATAAGGCATCTCTCAAAATTACCTCAGATCGAGTTTGCTCCTTCAGTGTTGCTGTAAGTCTCTTGGCAGCCTCCCTGACCAGTTTTTATCTCGTCTTTTCATTAATTTTGGAGGGACGTCCAGTTCTTTGCAATGTCACTGTTGTCCCATATTTCCTCCACTTTTTGAGGACTGTCTTCACTGTGTTCCATGGTATATCCAATGCTGTGGAAATTTTTGTACCCTTCTCCTGACCTTATACCTTTCAACAATGAAATCCCTTTGATGCTTTGTAAGTTCTCTGTGAACCATAGCTTTTGTTTTAGCAGGTAACTGAGTAAATGTCAGGAAACTCCTACTAGGACAGCTGAACTTTATTTGGGGTTAATCAGTGTCTCTTTTATTGATGGCAGATATGTACCCAAGAAGACTGAATTCTGTAATTAAATCAAAAGGTGCTTCAACAAAGTATTAGTCTAAGGTTGTGTGCACTTATGTAACCAGCTTATTGTACTTTTTTTATTTTTTACATTTTTTCCCCTAACAGATGTGTTTCTTTTTTAATTGAATTGTACAGGTTATAAGTCACATTAAAGGTGGGAAAAGTTTTGAAATGATTTATTGTGGTCTCAGTTTTTATATCACAAAAACCTGGCATTTTAAAAGGGGTGTGTAAACTTTTTATATCCACTGTAGTTGTGAGTAGTGAAATTAAAAGTAATGAAGTTGCCTATATGGGTTGTGAAGTGAATGAGGAGATCGCTGTGATGGAGATGTTAAATGCTGTAAAAAAGGCAGGTGAACCTTGTTTAGAGCAAGATGGTGATAATATTGTGTTAGAAAAGGCAGTCAAGTCTTTTCAAGAACATTATGCAGGTCTGAAAAAAAAGGCAGTCGCACCGTTGATGGATTCCAAGAATTTTTTTCAACAAAACCTCTTTGAGGAAGACATAGCAACTCAATAATGTGTTGTAACACCTTCCAGTTAGGAGGGTTACAGAATGAATTTTTCATGGATATGGTCAATATGAGTGAACCAGAGAGAGGTAAAATGTGTCTTGGAGTGAGATAATGAATAAAATTTAGAAGGCAGATATGCAACAAGTTAAAGAGGTGGCAGTGAAAGGAAAAATCATATGCAGAGATGGTGAAGGCTGGAAATGAAAAAAAAGAAAGAAGGAAAAGTAACCTGTAAAGAAAAAGACTTTTTACAGTGCATATTCAAAATAAGGAAAATACCAAATTGGACAGATATAAGGTATGGGATGAGGTAAATACAACACTAGGAGTGAATGGAAGTGAGGTAAGAGCTTTTATACATATAAACAAAAAGCATTTTGTGACATTATTTTTGAGACTGGTGAAATAATGGAAATGTTTCTAGAAGAATATGAAAAGAAGAAAAATTGTATGCCATGGAATTCATATGTATTTGAAACTTTTTATGGAAAGACAAAGAAAAAGATTAATATACAACTTAAGTTTGAAAACTGAAAATGAGAACATTTTACATATTCCAAGTATTACATATGTTAAAGGAAACAAAGGCATGGAGAAATATTGGAGGCAGCCTAAGGCATGTTTTCGTTGTGGAAAAACTGACCATTTGATTAACAATTGTGTTAAAAGACTATGTTTTTATGTGGAAAGATAGGACATGATATAAGGAAATGTGGAAATGAGAGAGTTTTATAAGAACTGGTCTGAATGATGGTTAAGTTTTAAACAGAAGTATAAAAGGAGTTATTTAATATAGGGAAAAAATTAAAAGGAGAAAAAATAAAGTATAAAAAGTTAAGTAATGATACTACTGACAGTTTAGAAAATAATGACAAAAAAAAATTTAACTATAAAACATGAGTTATATGAGTTAAATAAGAAAAAAAATGGAACATTTCTTGTATAAACAAATATAGTTTTTGCAGGGAAAAAACTGGAACTTGCACCATATTTGAGTAAAATAATTAAAGAGAATAATATTATCAGAGAAATGATTCACTAGGTATAATGCATAATGCACAAGAGAAAATTATGAAATTATAAAAGAATATATCAATTTATTATATTTTATTTATTTGACATTTGTTTACCAGGAAAGTCTGACTGGATCACAGAACCCATTTTCAGTGGAGGTTGTTAAGAGTTAAAAATTTATTTTCTGAAAATAAGTAGAAAAGTAAAAAAATACAGTAGTTACTATGCATGTCTGGTATCCATACTATCTGATTAAAACTGTTCCGTGACTTGCACAGCTGCAAATAGAACTACAGATAAGGATGACTCCATAATTCCTGAAGTGATTACTACCACAGGTGCAAGGAGAACTGAAGACAGGAATGACTCCCTAAGTCTTGCAGGTTTTCACATAAATTACCTTGAAACAGAACAAAAATCAGCTTATCAGCAGACTGCATGACATCAAACAACTACCAAAGTATTGACTTTGTACAGATGGAGCCAGATGGTGTGACAAAAACTGTATAAAAAGACTGTAAAAACTACATGTTGGTAGCTGAGTATTTTGTAGGAATATAGTTCCAAGGCAAATGGAGAATCACCATCTGTATCTGTATCTGTATCTGTATCAAAAAGCAATCTTTGTATAGTAAAAGCTGTAAGCTGTAACATGCAGTACACGTTTATTATATTAATAAGTTGTTTTATTAGTAACTGCTCTCAAGTTGGTTAAAGTACAGTACAATACTGCCAAGCATATTTTGCTAAAATCCATCAGGTTTTATCAGTGGTGATCCTAGCCTCTATTTAAACACAGGGGGAGTGGTGCCCTGCATAGGGTCACTCCAGTAAAGGTGCAGCAAATAAAAATTACATATCTGAGGGAGTCCTAAATAAGAGCACTCTGGTTTTATATGGCTTGCAGCAGTGCAGTTTCAGATGTCTGAATCTGGAGTGAGACTGCTGTGCGGTACAGTTACAGTGCAATAAATTCTCCAAGTCAATGAATTCCAAGGTTTCAAATCTGTGACTGCCAGTTTCAATTCACCAGCTTTTTGAGTGACTATGGTGGAATTTCCAGCCATCCACAGAATAACAGCCTGATTACCTGTCTATCTGCTGTGTGGTAAGACTTTTTTTCTGTGTCATATACAGTATGGATGCCATTAGGGACCACAGAAAAAAATGTAAACAAAGCTTTACTTTTAATGTAGCAGAACAACCAGATAAAATCTGGGGCAAAATTCAATGTTGGTATGAACAGCATATTGATAAATGTAAAATCTTATTAGGGCAAGTTGATTTAAATGCATTATGCAAATGGGTTACAACATTTGATTGGTATCTCAAACAAATTAATGTATGGTGTGACAGTAAATGTTTATTGTGTTAGTCATATGAAACTGCTTTCTGTATGCAATGTCATAAAAGTACAATTCAGACCATTGTTGAAAAGTTAAACTACAGGAAAAAATGTTCTGATGGTAAAGAGCCAGATAAGGGTGATACACTTACATTATATCCAGATGTTAAACAGTTATGTCCTGTCACTACATGTAAAATGTTAATTTCAGACTTACAACAGCACTCAAATCAGTTACTAACAGAATCTCTTGTAGATCTTGTCACACTCTTTAAAGACTATGTGCAAAAGTGGAATGACACCACTATACAGAAAAAAAAACTGGGACGAGGTTCATCATAAATTGACAGAAGAGTATAATAAACTCTTAAAAGGCAGACAAAGTGAGTTCAGAAAGTTAAAAAAGATGTACAACCACTTTGCCAAAAATGCATAGGGACTCTGCAATCAGCAGAGCAGACTACTGAAAAGTATCAGAAAGCTTGTGAAGAATTACAGGAAGAAAATTAAACTCTTAACCAGCAGTTACAAGACAAGGAAAATCTGGTTAGTAAATATCATAAAACCTGAAAAGAATTACAGAAAGAAACTGAAACTCTTAAGCAACAGTGAGAAGGATGAACACTGAGCGGCAAACAGGCAAAACTGTGAACACAATTCCTATCGACTTTGAAATGTTGATATAGAGACTGTGTTCACAGTTTGAAGAGTTGGTGTTTCAAAGTGTATCACACTACTGTGGGGATCAGGAAAATTACCCTTTTCCTCACTGTAATGTGATCTTGGAGTTAGAATATATAAGTAGCAGGGGGTGTCAGTAGGAAATTTTCTTCCTCTTAGCAGATTTTTTTTCTGGATGGTGAACGGTTGAATGTTGTTTCTTTCCTTTGAAAGAATCGACATTCTAAGCAATCAGCATGATGCTTTTTCATTGTTCCAGGTCAGGGATATGAGTTTTTGAGGTAAGTAATCTCAACATTTTGATAGTAAACCTAAAATAATATGAGTTACTGCTCAAATAGAAGAGTTAAAAGAAGAACTGCAAAAGACAAAGCCAGTACAGGTCACAGAGTAGGGAATTCCCACAGATTTGTACACACAGTCAAGGTTGCTACAAAGCATGCTACAGTGGAATGATAAAAAGGTATATTTTACAACATGCTTACATTTGAAGAATGGGTAGCATACACAGCAAGATCTGATGTATGGACAGATGCCTTTGGATTTTTATTCCCAAATGTTTTAAAACCTTCATCCAGTTAAATCAGAATGCTTTTAAATTATACAGTACGGTAGCGCACATGGCTGCTGTTCTCACAGCATACAGACAGGGGCAGCCTCTCACAGTTAAGTTGTTAGATAATTTCAAAATCACCATCAGCTAAATTAATGGTGCAAGCTGACCATTTTAAAGTAACATTCCAGATAATATATCAGAAGTCGGAAAGGGACATGCAACAAAGGGGAATAGAGAAACAGTTAATACATTGCTTTTTAGAGCAAGTAAAAGAGGTCCAAGGATATTAAATGCATTCATGAGGAAACTTCAGATACTCTCACTGACTTAGTACAAAGAATAATGAGGGGATGGACTATAGCCAGTGATAGGACATTATATTCGCATAATATTTTTTACTTAGAGGGCCATCTGAGGTAATAAGTGAGGTAAGAGGTTGAGGTAGAGGATGATGGTGTGATCAGTTGCCATCAGAAAGAGCCCCATCAGCACCACCAGCTCCAGGTTTAAAAGCAGATGATGAGAAAAAGGTGGCAACATGCTTTTTCTGTATAAAAAAAAATAGGGCATGTTAAGGAAAGTTGTGGCCATTACAAAGTTTGACACAAGAAGAAGGAAGAACAGGGCATGTTTGCAAAAACAGAGTCAAAAGATTCACAAGACAAGTCAGAAAAACAAGTCAATGTACAATGACCATGCAATACTGGTAAATACAGCTATAAAGTTTATCAATACACAGGGAAAGTGGATGTATGTCCCATGGATTTTCAGGTAGCTTTGCCTGTAAATCTAAATATTTGGAAGAGCAGGCAGAAGAGATAGCTAGACAACAGTTACAGAAAGAAACTGAAAAATCTAAATATGTGGATCACTCAGACACAGAGAAAGATGACAAACAGAAACATGCAGTGTGCCATATTGCATTTGACAGTAAAGGTGAGGATGAGTGGATTCCCTTACAATAGGAGTGTTCCCCCCCTACTCTGGTGTCTTTCCTGACTACCTTTAAAAAGAGTAAAGACAGGCGACCATTGATTGATATCGGGGTAGAGGGGTCACTATGCGAAATGTTTTATTTGACATAGGAGTGGCAGTATCCATCATGAATAGACAGTTACCTGTAAATCCTATGAAAAAGGTTTGCATCTCAGGATTTAATGGTTCAGGATGCTATGTGGTAAGTAGCCAAGGTGTAGACATAAAGTTTCACCAAGAAGGGCAGTCATGGAAGGGTGCATTTTTGATGCATCCATTCTGTTCAGATACCATTATTGGTATCAACATTTTAGGTCCTTTGAGCAGAGTAATTGATTTGCCTAACAATATTTTGTGGATAGGTGACAGGGAAAAAAGGAGAGGGAGAAATAAGTGCAGTCTTCTGTGCAATCTCTTTACCTGAAAAACCTGACAACCCTACAGGACATGTAAATACAGACAGTGAGGATGTGTGGCAGCAGTCACAACAGCAATTCCCAAACCTGTGGTCCATGGGACCCAGTGATTTTGGAAAACTAGAAATGCCATTAGGGGTGGGTAGTGATCAGGACTACATACCACCATTTCAAAAGCAGTATTCTATTCCTAGGGAGGCAGAGGAACATATGGAAAAAACGTACTGCAGAATGGGAAAAGGAACGGATCATACAAAAAGGCAACAGCCCCACAAACTCACCAATCTAGCCAGTTAAGAAGAAAGATGATAGTTACCATCTTGTCTTTGACTTATGAAAGGTAAATCAGTACACAGCTCCTAGAGCACATCTAATTCCGAGAGTTCCAGAACTGGCTGCATGTATTAAAACACAAAGTAAGTGGTTTACAGTAATACATTTAGCAAACAGCTTTTTTTTTTGCTATAACACTCAGAAAAAGAGACTGGCTACAACTTGTCTTTACATTTAAATATTAGCAATATGCCATGACAAGGTTACCTCAGTGATTTCAAAATAGTCCAGTTATTTTTCATCAGGCGGTAGAGTCCATTCTGTAACATTTGGAAAAAGATGATTCAGTACTGCATTAGACTGATGATATATTAATTCAGCCTGAAATGGTGGAGGAGCACATACGGCTTCTTAAAAAGGTTTTTCATACTCTGCAGCAGGCAGCGTTTAAGGTTAAAGTGAAAAAATTCAATTCATGACACAGGAAATTAGATTTCTAGGTACTATCATTAAACCATCAGGTCTCCTTGCCCAGTATGAAGGCAAGGCATTCTACAAATGGAAATGCCGTTGACAACAGCAGATTTGCACAAATTCATGGGAATCATTAACTATAATAGGGAATTTATAGAGGACAGGATTTGCCTTAGTTCCGGAGAATCCAAAGCTGGGTTCTCCTGAGCTAATCAAGTTACCAGGGCATATGTCTGCTCAGAGAGCTGAATTAGAGGCAGTACTCTATGTACTCAGGTATTACAATTCTGTTAATATTTTCTCAGGCAGTGCTTACATAGTAAACTCTTTAAGATTAAATATGGACACCTGGATAAGACGAGGATTTGTAGACAGTGCAGGCAAACTATTATGGCATGCTGAAGTATTAAAAGACATACATAAAGTAATAACAATGTCATACCAGCAGGGACAAAACAGCATTTTAAAGGTAAAAGCCCATCAAAAACTGACAAATGAGACTTTCAAGTTAAATGCATTAGCTGACACATTGGAAAAACAAGCAGCACAAAAGGGAACAGCAATGAAGAAGCTAGATAAACAGTCAGCTGAGGAAGATTTCATAAATATTAAAAAGAAGCAGGGTTTAAAAGAAGCAGCAGACCAGTGCATAAGTGCAGGAATACCACCAAAAGAGTACTATGCGTACTCCACTACAAAAGGATTACAGCTGCCTTACATGCCATTTCAATTAGCATGTCAGTTGGCCAAATTAAATCACCAAATATTAGGACATCTAGGAGCTGGTAAGCTATGGGCAGTTGTAAAAGAAAAGTATTGGAATCCAAGTTTAAAAAAGGTCTGTAGGCTAAATGTAGAAGAATGTCTAGTCTGTTTGCAGGTGAATGCTAAAAGTAAAAAACCTCAGTTACATTGAGTACAGCCAGCAGATGGGCTATGGTATGCAGTTCAAATAGATTATGTAGGTCCTTTGCTAAGAACAAAGGGAGGTTACAGACACCTACTGGCAATAGTGGGCATCTTCTCAAAATGGATAGAAGCAATTCCCACCAAAACCATGACAGCAAAGGCAATAGCTTAAGCCCTATGGAAAAATATTTTCTGTCATTGGGGGTGGCCAAGAATTACTGAGTCCGACAATGGTCCACAGTTTGTTAGTGATTTAATAAAGCAAATATGCAATCTGTTAGGAATTTGGCAAAGATTTCATGTGCTTTACCATGTACAGTCAAACAGAATTGTAGAAAGTATGAATCAGAAAGTATGAATCGTACACCCAAGGAGCATCTCAAAAAAGCAAATCTTGAAAAGGGAAATGTACGGGTACAACATTTACCAGGTATTCATATGGGTATAAGGGCAACAGCCAGCAGTAAGACAGGGATATATCCTTATGAAATCATGACAGGTATGAAAATGCCATTACAGTTACCTTTTGATCCTGACACACCAGACAGTAGTTAACGATAAAACACACCACGATAACCTTTTAACATAAAAAACATATCCAAGGGGCATTCCTGGAGGAATGTCCAAGTATCATGTATCATAGAGGGAACAACTTATAAGGTATTTTAGAAAGATCTGGTAATGACAAGGTAAAATGGAAAATGGTACCTTGTGGAATGTGCTCACAATGTAGTCATGTGATAACAACAACATATATACAAATTTGTGATTTATGTCAATGCAAGCTGCCCCCCTGGATTAAATGAATTAGTTTCTATCATGAGTGCACTCAAATTAAGAGTGTACCTTAGGTAAAAATAAAACATCAATATATATGTACATAGTAACATGTTTTATTTACAATATTTGTACAGTTTATTTTACGTACCATTTTTAACATAGCTGTTTGTTTAAAAAATCAGTTTTTAATAGAGAGGGTCTTTCACTTTAAGAAAGATTTGCTTAAGCAGATCTTGTTTTTTATTGGATAGAATGTATGGCTGCTGGATATAAAATTGCAATATGTAATGAATTTATTTGTCTGATGAAGTCTGGTGATGTTCACCAGACGAAAGCACTTACCTTTCAATAAATCTTTGGTGTGCCTGATACAGCCCGTGCCTTGTTTTTTTACACCAGACAGTAGGCCTATGTTAGAAAGGAGCAAGCATCACGAATGTTTAAAACAACTTATAGAGGTATCAGATTACAATGCAAGAGAAAAGCTTTCTAGCTATGGAAAAAGGTCCCAATATTACCGCTGGAAGAAAACCTTCGCTGTGGAACAAAAAGTATTAGTAAAAATGTTCCAGACGGAAGGGCTCTGGGATAATAATTGGCAGGGACCTTTTGAAGTAGTGGAGCAAACAGGTCCATTGGTGTACAAAATAAAAGGTAAAAAGAAAAACACAACAGTTCTAGTGCATACAAGATCAAATGAGAGTAGTTAAAAGCAATGAAGAAACAAAGTCACAAGAGTGACATGCATGTATTTTCTTTTCAGAAAATGAAACTGAAGCTGCCTAAAGTGCACCTGTTTGGAATATAGAAGAGTAAAAGAGAGACAAAAGCAAATGTGAATATATCTACATTTAAGCATCTGCTAGCTAGACCAATATCTATGTTTTTTATAGTTTTTTGTAATTGTACAACAGCACCAGGGATAGCAGAGACCCCGGCAGCAAAAGCATACAAAAGTAATATTACTAATATAACGTTGTGGTAGGTAAATTATACTACAAATAGAACTGAAGGTAACTTTTCTTGTCCAGGGACACAGAAATGTCACATTGGAAATCTTTCCTTTGACCAGAGTGCCACAGTCTGCAAGACAGTCAGGGGACATGTATGTGTCCAACTCCCAAAACATAAAGCAAATATATCTTTGCAAAACAATAGCTGCAATAAAATGCTGTACAGTGCAAGGGGAAAGGACACACTTTCAGTTTTACACTGACTTGTAAACAGTACTGCAAAAGGGTCTGAAATAGAGCTATGGAAGGTAAATATAGTAGTCTGTATCAATGATTCAGTAATTATTGGAATACAATCTTGCCTTTTTATTGTCAGAACTTACAAAAAAAATCCCATAGCCAATTCTGATCAAGTAATCAGGGTACCATCAACATGTATAGTAGCAGGACAAGAATACCAGAAAACAGTAATACATTTTAATATCTCATTACCTCCTGAAAATACTGGCTGTAGGAGATGAGCAGCATGGTACAATACTTTTTAGGGGGATGGGAATAGGTTTAGGGGCCTTAAATTCGGCTGATATAGAAAATTTAGAATACACTAAAACTAACGGGTCAAGATATTTCACAAATTGTACATTTACAAGCAGAATGGTTAACCACTATATGGGCATCACAAAGGAAGCATGTTAATTTTCAAAAATAATTTTTGTAACGTTTTAATGAAACTTTAATTAGCAGATTAGATTTTGATGTCAATGTCACTAAGTTTGTAAACTGGACTAAATGTTCTTTGCAGTCTTTGTACGTACAAATGTAGAAAAATTCAGTACAAGTGAAGTTAATGTCAAATAATGAATATGTGTGGAGAACAATGTTCAAAAATTGAATCCCAAGTACCATCTGGATTGAACTGTATGGGCAGCAAACAGGCTGCAAAAATACATACTGCCCAGGAAAAATCACACATTATAATGTGACAAGTTCAAAATTAATATGTCAAGTTGTAACTTTACCATTGGTATTTGGACCACTATTACATCCGTGCCATTATTGGTTACCCAAGTTAGAGCAAAATTATATTGATTTACAAAATAAAACTCACAAAACTGAACACTGTATTCATACAGCTAATAGACTGGTGTGTGGTAAACACTCACCAGTGTATGAACCATGATTTTTACAATATTCTTTGAATTTATGTAAATGGACAATTCTACCTTCTAGTTTTGAAATGTTTACTGAAATAACCCCACAGTTTGTGTGAATCGTGACAAATCAAAATTTACTATACAACATCCTTTTGTAGGTTGTTTTAATAATATAACCCATGTGACATGGCATAACAAAACTTATGTGTTCACTCCAGAAAGCAAAATGGCAGTGTCTTTTTAATGGAATCAGCAAGCATTCTCAATGATTAATGTAGGATTTTCTCTGGAATCATTATATAAAGTCATAAATGAAAGTAAACAGTTAATTCAACAGCTACAAAAGGTTAATAAAACAATTCTAAGTCACAAATTAAATTATGTAATTGTAAAAACAAATTGATTAAGTTAGCCAAAAAAAAAAAAATGAAGCAGATACAGACCATAATTGGTGGGACATTTTGACAGGATGGTCTGAGCAAGGAAAAAAGTTGCTAAACTGGATTATACACCCAGTCCTGGTAGTAATGTTTATTATTATTGTACTGACTATTTGGAATTGTGTATTAACATACTGGATCAAGAAAAAGCTAAAGGTTTGTTTCCAAATGTGTTTTCTGTAAATCACAATGAAAATTATGATCTAACCAAAGAATACATATCAATGTAAACTGTTGTGTGTGTTTTTAAAACAAAAGGAGGAACTGTTACAGCATATTAAAGGATTATACATTTATTTTCTGAAAATAAGTAGAAAAGTAAAAAAATACAGTAGTTACTATGCATGATTGGCATCCATACTATCTGATTAACACTGTTCTATGACTAGCACAGCTGCAAGGAGAATAGCAGATAAGGATGACTCCCCTCATTCCTGAAGTGATTACTAGCCCAGGTGCAAAGAGGACCAGAGACAGGAACAACTCCATAAGTCTTGCAGGTTGTCACATAAATTACCTTGAAGCAGAACAAAAATCAGCTCATCAGCAGACTGCATGACATCAAACAACTACCAAATACTGAATTTATACAGATGGATCCAGACGGCATGAAAAGACTGTAAAACTAAATGTTGGTAGGTGGGGATTTTGTAGGAACATAGTTCCGAGGTAAATGGAGAATCATCATCTGTAGCTGTATCGAAAACATATACCTTATGCAGTAAAAGCTGTAAGCTGTAACATGCAGTAATTGCCATTTATTATATTAATAAGTTGTTTTATTAGTAACTACACTAAGTTGGTTAAAATACATTACAATACTGTCAAGTATATTTTGTTAAAATCCATCAGATTGCTAAAATTTATCAGATGCCCGGGGAGAAAAGCTCCACTTACAGACATATCATGAATTTTAGTAAGCAGAATTAACAGTAAGTTTAAAAGTACAACATACAACATGGTTAGAAGCATCTTTACAACACACAGCTAATTAGTAACTTAAAAAATCAACATGTAGTTAACATAATACTTTTCAGTACAAGTAGTGGAGCTGATTAGTGCCTTAAAAATTTGACATGTGGTTAACATGGTAGCTTTTAGTACAATAGTTTTTCTAAAGGACATTTATAGTTACCTGGAACATGTAGACATGGCCTAAGTTAGAATATGGTGAAGTTTGTGTGGAGTCTGAGACACATAAACTAAGTTTCATGTTATCAGCACAGAGTGGATGAGATAAGTCTTGGTTTGTCATATATCTATGGACAATAGAGGTACTACTGCAAAATCCTTTATAAGCACTTACACGAGTGCATCGATCGTGCTATCCCTAACAAAACAAGAGGCTATCCTCCAAAAAAAGGAAGCCAATCGGTGGTCCCCTGCCATAAACAAACTCTACAACAGAAGAAAGAGACTGTTGCAAAAAAGAGTAAAATCCCATGATTAGAGGAACTCCCTGGTCAGCCTCAGTAAGAAGCTGAGATCCCTCATAAAATCTTCCAAAGCTAGTTACAAAAACAAAATCGCCACTGATTCTAAAGACAACCACAAAGCATTCTAAACTATGTCAAGAATCTCAATGGCAACACTCAGATCTGTTCTGAGTTACAGCACAATGGCACTAAACATACAGCACCAACTGATATTGTCAATATCCTGGCAGATAGGTTCAGTGCTAACTTTACACCCTCTCTCACCCCCTAAAGGGTCCATCTCTATACCAGAAGAATGCAAAGTTCCTGTAATCACGGTTGCACAGGAAAAAACACACTCTCCAAAGCCAAGAGCACAGCATCAATGGGACCTTACAACATCCCAGGCTGCGTTCTACATGAACTACAGAATGAACTGGCACCCCACCTAAGCACCATGTTCAATCATAGCCTTGCCTCAGGCTTTGTGCCCACTGAATGGCACACAGCAACAGTTATCCCACTCAACAAAGGGGGAGCCACCACAGACCCTGGGAACTAATGCCCCATTAGCCTAATAAGCTTGGTCTGCAAGGCCATGAAACGTATCATCATGGACCTTATAAATAAAGACATTGGTAATCTCCAAACTCTGGACTCCACAAAGTTTGGGTTTGTAAAAGGCAGATCATGTCTCCTAAACCTGATAGACTTCTTTGAAGCAGTCACCAAAGCCGTAGATGAGGGTAAGGTGGTTCACACAGCCTATCTAGCTCTCACCAAGGCTTTTGACACCATCCCCCACTCTGGAATTAGAGATAAAGTCACTAAACTAGGTATAAATCCCTATGTCACAAGATGGGTTGCAAACTGGCTCACTGACAGGACCCACGCTGTTAAAGTAGCAGACTCCAAATCTGACTTCAGACCAGTGACAAGTGGAGTACCATAGGGTTCAGTCCTGGGTCCTCTCCTGTTTGGTATCTACTTTTCTGAAGTACAGGCTAACACAGAAAGTCTTTGACTAACGAAGTTCACAGATGACTGCAAACTAGGAGCCATAATCAAAACTCCTAATGATGTGGACATCCTACAAAAAGGCCTCATGGAGACAGATGCCTGGTGTCAAAGCCATGGCGTCAAGCTCAGTGACAAAAAGTGCAGTGTCATCCCCTTTGGTAAAAACTCTGTACCCATGAGCTACTACATAGGTGGTAGTCTACTTAACACCGAAAGTGTGATAAGAGACCTTGGGACACTGGTGGACAGTAGTCTCTCCTTTGATAATCACATCACTACAGTAGTCAGGAAATCCTTCTACATGGCACACCTCATCACAAAAGGTTTCCTATCCAGGAAAAAAGAGGTCATTGTTCCCCTCTACTCATCACTCATTAGACACATTATAGAGTACAACGCCCCTTTTGGTATGTACCTCACAAGACATCTACAACTGGAAAGGCCGCAGAAATACCTCAGAAAGAGGATTACTGGCCTCAAACAAATGCCCTATGCAGACCATCTCAAAAAACTCAAGCTTTACTCCGTCGCATATCACCTACTCTGAGGTGATCTCTGCCTAACATACAAAGCTATGTCAAACCCAGAGCTGTTGGACATGCTCCACTTAAAGAAATTCCAATCCCTCCGAGTTACACGCTCTAGGGACCTAAACCTTGTCACCACAATAAACAGAACATGCTGGAGGGATAGATTCCTGTCCCAGAGACTTCCCATACTCTGGAACAAACTACCTATCTATATCAAGCAAAGCTCCTCATTAGCACTCTTCAAGAAAAATCTTGATGATTGGATGGGAAATAGAAAATTCCCCCTGGGGATCACCTCTGTGGCTCTGCTTGACAGGGGCACAGGAAAACAATTTTCTTGGGTGGCGAAAGCCAGGGTACCTTTTTGGCTAGGCTTATATAGGCCCAAGGGCCAATAGCCTAGTACCTACCTATGAACCTACAAATCTAAGTGAATGTCATGATCATTGTGAATGTAAAGAGGCCCACTCTAATTTATACCATAAAGAGTTCCAACTGGTTTAAAAACAAAAGAGTAATAGCATGTGAATTTTTAACATTGCAAACATGGTGGAAGTTATGAAAGTTTGGAAGACAGTACAGATTATGATTGGGGATGGCAAAGACAGCAGACAATAGGACTTTGTGGGTGGAGTAGGAGTTTAAGGATAAGAAAGGAAAGAAAAGAAACAGAAAGAAATAAAGAGGGCAGTAGTGGTATAAATTAGAGTGGGCCTCTTTACATTCACAATGATCATGACATTCACTTAGATTTGTAGGTTCCTGACCCACAGACTCCCCAGACTCTGGAATAGATTGCCCATACATGTCAAGCAGAGTGCTTCTTTGGACCTCTTCAAGAGGAACCTTGACGATTGGATGGGAGAAAGGAAATTCACCCCAGGTATCACGTCAGTCACCCTGCTAGACAGGGGTCCAGGAAAGTAAATAATGTGGGAAGAAATAGCCAGGGAATTGTTATGGCTAGGCTTATATAGGCCCTACGGCTGACAGCCTAGTACCAACCTATGAGCCTATAAGATTAGCCTGGAGTTGTACAGGTGCAGAGCCATGTGCTATTTAGGTGTTCTTGTAGAGAGGTTTTAAAGACTGCTAGGTCTGGGATTGATCTGATGGCTAGGGGGAGGGAGTTCCCACAGTTTTGAGATGGAGTAGAAGTATAGGCAGTGGCCATGTTGTTTCGAGGGTTTGGAGATAGCTAGCAGGTTTTTGTCCTCTGATCTTAGTGATCTGTTAGGTATGTAGGGTTTAATTAGTTGTCTAGAGTGGGATAGGCTGCAGGTTTATGAATTAGGTTGTGCATGATGGATAGCTGGATATGTGACAGCTGGATGGGGAGTTTCAGCCAGCTGAGGTTACGTAGTGGTTTACAGTGGTGTGTGTTGTATTTGGCTTTTGTGGCAAACTTTGTGATCTTATTATAGCATTGTTCCATTTGGACTTGGAGGAAATTTGAAGGTTGCTGAGTATCGAAGGACCGTAGAACAGGGAGGGGAGCAGGAAAGTTTTAGCCAGGGTAGTCTTGGTTGTAATGGTTAAGAATTGTCTATTTCTATACAGGAGTCCTAATTTCTGGCAAGTTTTCTTTATGTTTTGTTGGATATAGGTTTCAAAAGTAAGTTTGTTGTTGATAATGACACCCAACAGCTTTGTTTCCTGTACCCTTTCAATGATTGTGTTATCAGCTGAGTGAATGTTAAATTGGTCAGAGCCTAGCATGGTGTTTTGGGATGAAAGACTATAAGTTAAGTTTTCTGGGATTAAGAAAAAGTTGAACATTTCTGAGCCAGGATTCAATGGCAGTGAAGGATTTTTGCATGTTACAGAGAAGTTCTAGTAGGGTGGGGGAGGTACAGATACGGGTGGAATCATCTGCATATTGAATGAGGGTTCTAGAGGAGGAGGAAGTGAAGTTGTTTATGAATATATTAAATAGTAGAGGACCTAGAAAGGAGCCTTGGGGAACTTCTGTGGGGTTATGAAGAAAGGGGGAAAGTTGGTTAGACCATTTAACAGCTTGTTTCTGGTCTTGTAAGTAGCTTTGAAACCACTGAACTGTGGTATGTGAGCAGCCAAGTTTAGACAGTGTGTCTAGGAGTAAGGGGTGAGAGTTTGTATCAAATGCTTTAGAGAGGTCAAAGAATACAGAGGAAACAAAGTTTCCTTCATCTCTTGATCTGTTTACGGTATCTGTAAAGGATATTAATGCAGTGGATGTACTATGCTCAGGCTGGAAATGAGTCAGAGTGAAGCAAGGGTGAAAGGAGCGGGTTGGACCTGGTCAAGTAGAGGGCTAATGAACTAAGAAAAAACAATCAGGCTAATTACAAAGAAGGTTGTAAAAACATTCTGTTAAAGATTACAAGCTAGGAAATAGTGTCTGTTTTAGGCTGAGGTAGTATGAATGTGCCAGGAAAAAGATAAAATAAAAAAAGAATGTTGGGCTAGTGGAAAAGAAAAGGGGAAAGAGAGGATCCAAGTTACTTAACTACTGGGAAGTAGGGGGACAGGGTGTAAAATATATGAAGGATGAACAACTTGTCAAAGGATTTTTAAGTAAGAATATAAATCTGTACAGAGGCAATATAAGTCAGAGGCTGAAAAGGGGTCCCTATTATGTAATCGAAGTTTTACAACTTCAAACACAATATGGTCAAACCCATATGTTCGAAGTTATAAAACTTCTAATACTTAAAAAAAAGAAAAAGGAAAAAGAAAAAAACTTACCTGATCATTTTAAGCAGGGGCGCAAGACCTCCTGTACCCCCCACTCTTTAAATATACCAACTCCAAGATCGCACTACAGTGTAGTAAAGGGAAATCTTCCCTTTTGCACTGTACTGTAATAGTGCAGTTTCGAAGTTGGTATATTTCAAGAGTGTGGAGTGTGGGGGGCACAGCCACCTATGTGGGGGGTGCAGGGGGCTTGCTCCCCCCTGCTTAAAACAGTCAGGTAAGTTTTTTATTTATTTTTTTACGTTTTCAAAGTTTAAAAACTTCAAACATATGGGTTCAACCATATGGTGTTCGAAGTTGTAAAACTTCGACAATGTAATAGGAACGCGCGGAGAAGTCTGTAGCAGAAAGGGTAAGGAGATAAGGGTTAGAGTATGGAGAGATGATGTACGAGGAGCCGGTAGAGGTACACAGGGCAGGGACCAGTATAAGAAAAAAATTGCAAGACATAAATACAATGTAATTCAAAGGATTTTCTTTGAGCTTTCTTTGTGATAATTCTGGATTCCAGAGACCAAGTTATTTCCATGCCACATGAACCAGGTTTACCCATTAACAGGTCAAACAGGTCTGCAGGTTATAGTAGGGCCCAGGGGTGGAGTGTGTACAATGATTTAAGTAATTGTTATAGAACTAAAGACTGGCACTCATACATCACCAGATAGCCATGAGTATAGCTGAGCAGGATGGACTTATGACATCTTTTAAAGGACAGAGAATAAAAAACAATAAAGAATGGAAATTAGGTATTTTTTTCTGATAAAGATAATAAGGATCTGGAAAAGAAAATTGTAATAGAAGAATTAGAAAATGTATGGCATAAAAGGGAAAAGAGTTCAACAATTATCGAGAATCAGGGAATCAGTAGATGATACATTGTATAGAAATGCTCAAGCAAAAATAATGGCAGGGGGTTTAAGTAAAGCTAATGTATTATGGGTAATATTTAATGCATATAACATAAATGAAAAGATAAAAAAAATATTTAATCCAAAAGGGAAGGCAATGCACTGTAACCAAAAACTTAGCACTTTTGTTCTTCTCAATATTAAGAATCCTTGGAAATAAGTTCACTAACCCTGAGAAATGTTCACAACACACAAAAAGTTTGCAAAACACAGAAATATTTTGGCAAACTCGGAACATATTTTGCAGAATACTGTTAAAATAACCACCTAAGAGCAGATGGAGTTTCTTTAACAAGTGTAGGCTGAAAAACAGTGATAAATGAAGCAGAGAATGTTAAATATCACTGAAACAGTTAGAGCAAGTGCAAAAATATATACTTATATCAGATTTGTATATTCAAGTGGTTTTAGAAGAAATCCAAATCTTGCAGCCACAGGTGAACAACCAGGCACAATGAAGCTCTGAATAAAAGAACAGAATCTTACAAAATGTAATTCTTTTATACCAGCAAGATGAAACACTTTTCTAAAGTAAAACTCTCAGGCCAATCAGATAAAAACACAAAAAGCAACTGACCAGTAATTCCCACCTAAATAAAATTCATTACTAATACAAATATTACACCACTCAATGGACACCCTTGTCTTACACCTTTTTAAAGCATTATATATTCACTTAACCAACCATTTATTAACACCTTAACTACATTTAACCTATATGCTGTGATACAAACACTTTTTTTTTTTTTCAAATAATCTTTATTGAATTTTAATGTAATTCAACAATAACATCACAAACATCAAGAAGTTGGCAAGATAAATGAGTACATAAGCATTGTGAAAATTCAACAATACATACAAAAAGAAATTAACGAATCCAACTACTGTTTGAAGGAAATAGATATAACTATATACAAAGTGCCAACATGTTCACCTGTTCAAAAATAGACTATGAAGCCGCCTATCTATGCATCTTAAAACAAAGAGGAAAAGTCTAAAAAGATGGGGACTCTCAAAGCATCTCAATAGTCTAGTAGAGATTTCCTATCTACATGAAGTATGTTAGCCTGGCTCAGTTATACCGCATCTAGGAGCGAGAAGATGAAATCCCATAGTTTTTTGAGCTCCCTTCTTTTATGGGAGCTGACAGTTATCATTTTTTGAGAAGTTATATACGTGATTGCCACGTTTCTAAATCCCCGCCAGGTTAGTTTGGAGTGATCCATCCAATGCTTGGTAATATAAAATTTAATCAAAAGGCAGATGGTGATCAGAATTTTAAGTCTAAGAGGTGACATATTTATATTAGTAATGTGAAGCAAAGCCATTTCCCAAGTTAACGTTGATTTATGGTAACCCATTTTAATTAGTCTAACCTTAAGAGAACACCATAGGTTATAAGCATATTTACAGTACCATAGTATATGGATAATGTCTGCATGGGGGTGAGAACAGCAAGGGCATGAGGTGGAGATAGAGGCATTGAATTTATTTAAATGAGTTGGGGTAAAGTATAGATTATTTGTAATCATGAACTGGGTGTAAGTAAATTTCTTAAAGGGGGAGTGTTTAAGCGTGAGATTTATCGATTCCGTCTTCTGCTGCAAGGATATATTAATTCCTTGTCTGTTCCAATAGTCAGCGAAGGTAACTTCACCTCCGTATAGATATGAGGAGAATGCTTTGTATGCTATGGAAAGCATATGATTATTGGAGTTTAGACTTAGAAGTAACTGCGTAACTGCATTAATCTCAGAATCTGAATTATGTTGATTTAGGAGGAAACATGAGATAAGATCTCTTAGTTGCCTCAGGATAGTAGTATAGGCCTTAGACAGTGAAAGGACCTCCCTAAGCTCCTTCAATGAGAGGTGCTTAAATTTGTGGATATCCCATAACGTACAATCTTTAATCAAGGGAAATTTATTTAAGTTTAACATTTGACCCCCATTTTAATATTAGGATTGAGATGGATAGGCTGAAATAATAGGAGAGCACTAGATAGTCCCACAGATTTGAATAATTCCTGAAAATTATTAATTAGATCTTTTAAAATACCATGTAATTTAGTTTTCCTAATGGAAGTTTTCACCAGGAAAGGTAGAGTTTTGGGATTAATATTATTGCTAGTAGTATAGTTGTACCATATCTTAATCCACATTGGGGTCCATGATAGGGAGCCAGGGGTATAGTTGGCAATAGCGAGAATTCTATTTCTTGAATAATTCTATAGTATAGAATGAAATTTGGCATTGCCATGCCTCCCTTTAGTTTAGGAGCTGTGAGTTTGTAATAGGACATTCTAGTCGATTTTGGGTACCATACAAATTTTCCAATCTCTTTCTGCATTTTCTTAATAAAGGTAATTGTGGCCGAGGATAAAGAGGAATTATATTGATAAAGAATTTTTGGGAGTATATTCATTTTGACAATGGCAATTTTTGAAAGTGTAGAGAGTTTCAATAGTTGCCATCTTTTCATATCTTGTGAGATAGAGTTCCATACTTTAACTAAGTTAGCTTGCATAATAGAAGAATATTGATATTCATATGTGACGCCCAGATACTCCAAGGAGTGACAGGTACGAATAGGTAAGACTGGGAAAAGATGTGGTTTATGCGCTGCAGGATTAATTTGGAAAATATGTGACTTATTGGCATTGATTTTGTAATCAGAGATCGCTGCGAAGGTATCTATGGAGTTTATTAGCTTCATAGCATCATTAGAGGGATACATGAAATATAAGTTAAGGTCGTCTGCAAAGGCAGTAAATCTAGTGTTAAATTTACATACCCTTGGGATAACATGGTAGGATTTCTGCGCAACAAAAAGGAGTAGTACCTCTATATATAAATTGAACAATAAGGGAGACAGAGGACACCCTTGCCTAGTACCATTGGCAATTTTTATCGGATTTGATAATTTTTTATTCATGTATAAACAAGTATATGAGCTATTATACAGAACCTTAATTAGGTCAACGAATTCAGAGGGGAAGCCAAATTTTAAGAGAGTCAAAAACAGGAAATCCCAATTAACTCTGTCAAAGGCTTTGCTCACGTCCAATATCAAGGCATAGATAGGGTCTCGGTTTTGCTTAGTTAATTTTATCATAGATTCTAGTGTTAGGGTATTGTCCCATGTATGCCTATCACTCATAAATCCAGCTTGTTCTGGGGAGATCAAATCGTTCATTACTCTTTTCAGTCTATTCGCTAATATGGAGGACAAGATTTTAATATCGACATTCATGAGTGATATCGGTCTATAATTATTGGGATTAGTGCTGTCTGATGGATTTTTAGGAATCAAAATAGTTTTCGAATAATTAATATATGGGTCTCTAACACCGTTAGTGGCAATGGATTTAAATAAATCTAGTAGAATGGGGGCTAAAATAACTTTAAATGACTTGTAGAATTCAGATGGAAAGCCATCTGGACCTGGAGCCTTCCCTGGCTTCAACTTATCAATAACCTCTAGAATTTCTTTAATATTAAACTGGGCTGAGAGTAAGTCTTTTTGTAGTTTGGTGATTTTCGGGAAACAAATCACATCCAGAAACTTTCCCATCTCTTCCTTTGAGGTCATAAAGTTGCTATTAGCATAAGTTTCTGAGTATATTTGGTGAAAAAGCTGGATGATGTTCTCATCAGATCTATAAGACTGATTATTGTACTGGAGGCAGGAAATTCTTGGGGATCTAGGAGTGTTGAGAATTATTCTCGCCAAAGCCTTAGAGGGAGTTTGTATGTATTCTGAGAATCTCGCTATATACTTGACTTCCCATAAGGACAAGTTAGATTGGTGGTATTCAAATAACTCTTTTTGCTTGGCAGTTAATTCCTTTTCCGTGTCCTCAGAGTACCTATCTGTCAGTTTCCTGTCTAAACGATCAATATCCATTTGTAAGTCTGCTAATCTTTTAGCACGTAGCTTTTTAAGAAAGCTCGCTTTTTTAATGAAAATACCTCGAAGTACAGCTTTGGTTGCTGCCCATCTAATGTCAAAGGAAATGGTTTCATCCTGTTTATTCCCAAAAAGCTCCTTGATAGTCAATTTAATGTCATTAATTAGAGACTTCTCCTTTAGGAGATTACAGTTCAGAGACCAAGAAGGAATTATAGGTGTTATAGAGTGGGTTAAACTAATTTCTAAGACTATTCTTGTGTGGTCTGATAGAAAACGGGGCTCAATTGAGAATTTAATTCTCCTATTCTTAAAGTAGTTTGAAATCAAGAAATAGTCAATACGGGACCATGAGTGATGACACTTGGAAAAGTAAGTAAAGTGATTATGACTGCAATCAGGAGCAATAGTACTAAAGGCAATCGGGTCCAATAGGTCAACATCCTCAATCATGTCTGTTAAGGCTTTGCAAGCCACCAAATTCCCATATCTATCTTTCCCTAGACGATCTATCTGGGGGTTTACAACCACATTCCAGTCTCCTCCAATTATTAGATCATGGCTTGGAAATTTAAGTAGAAGATTATAGATATTCATAATAAATTCAGAGTGTCCAGAGCATGGCCCATAAATATTAAGAAATAGTATTGGATTATTTATTGACTGAATACAACAGGTAAAATAACACCATCTACCATCTTGATCACCCCCTGTTGATATAATCTGTACCTGGAAGGATTGTTTAACAATAATAGCCACCCCTTTTGAATTGTTAACCGAGCCAGAGGAAATAATATCCCTAATCCAGGTTTTTTTCTTGTCATTAATCCAATCAGTGCTTAATAAATGAGTCTCTTGCAGAAAGCATACATCACAGTTAGCTTTAAGTAAAATATGCATTACTAGTTTTTTTTGTCACTGTTGTTGAGTCCCCTAACATTCCATGATGAAACATTTAATACACTAGGAATATTAACCATATTCATATTAGATATGTTGTCTAAACATGCTATGTTCAAAACCTATGTAAATATTTGTCGAAGTATAAAGGATAAAGAAAAAGAAATAGAGGATTAATATAAATACTGGTATATCATAAGATTAAAGCAGCAATTTGTAAGATCATGGCACTTAAGTCCCTCAGTCCTATACCCGTGCATACCCACAACCCTATAGCAACTGAGAGAATGCATGAGTGTGGCATTATAGTTAACTCAATAACTGAATAACAAATACAATATTTACAAAGTCTGTACAAACTCATATCAAGCCCAAGCTTAGACACCATATCCCTTCTTAATATCCTTATAGCTTCCAGAAAAATCATAAACAAATTATGAATCTGACCAATCTGGTAAAATAAAAGGTAACGCCATAAAGAGTTAAACCGCGTTGTGACCTATAAACAAAATGCTCATATGTAACCCAATTATACACATCAGGTATGATCGGTAAGACATGTAGACTTGCAAAGAAAATTTTGATAAAACTTCAAGAGATTATTATTTAAGTCCAAGTCATATGTACGTAACCTGTAGGGATCTATATGGTGTAACTGGGTATTTGTAGACTCTTGGTATGGCAGTGGTAATCGGCGCACTATCTATAAGTCGGACTACTTAGAACAGTGTTCTACTATGTTGAGCGTGGCAAGTCGTTGAAAGTCGTTGAAATAGCCAAATAGAGTAGCCCATTACAAGCGACTTTGTTGCACGCTAAAAAAAAAAAAAAGGAGACATCATAATAATGCACAATATGTTCGCCCTGCTTCACAGTATGGCACACTGTTCAACGGCGAAAGGCAGCTAAACATCCCACAAACCGGATACGCATAAGTTTCTTCCTCTAGATGTGCAGCAGATAAAACTGACTAAGTGCCCCATCTGCAGGAGTCTCCCTGTAGTTTCATCTGTCAAAAACAGGGTTCCTGGGGCTTGATAAGGCATTATGGTGAAAAAACTATTAGACACATATCAATTTAGATGCCGTATAAAAAGTAAAAAGAGTGTCAAGCTACTTATGAGGAGAGAAATACCAACACAGTAATTACATGGATATATCAATAGTGAGTTGACATAAGCTTAAATGGAAGGCGCTGAGCCAAAGCACTTGAGAAATATGCTTTTGGCTTCAGTCGGGGATGTCATGGACAATTTGGTTTCTTGATGAACAAAAGACAGCGTTGAAGGAAACTTCATCTGGAATTGTATTTTCTTTTGAATAAGTTCAGCGCAATAGGGAGCCAGTTTCCGACGCATTTCTCGTATTTCTAAAGGTAAGTCTTGAAAAATTATTAGCAATTGGTTATTACAGGTAAACTTTTTGACTTTTTTAAAGGTTGACAAAATTGGACATCTTGAAAGTTTAGCATTTTGATATAAACTGGTCTCGGCAGTGTGGTTAGTTGCTGCCTCCGGAGTGCTCTGTGCGCTCTTTCAATATGGTATTTGTGCGCAGGATTTGTTTCTTTACATAGATTAGTGAAAATTTGTGTTGCAACATCAATCAGCTGGCTAGGGTCATATTTTTCACTTAAACCTCGAATAATTAAGTTATTTCTTCTGCTTCATGCTTCCAAGTCAACGATCTTGAATTGCAAGGAACTGATGGCTTTATCTTTAAGTTGGAGAGATTCTTTAAGGGAATGGATATCAAACTCATTTATTTTAGATCTCTCTTCTACCAAGTCCAGTCTATCTACAATTTTCTGTATAGATGTGTCAAAGGTATTGAATTTTGCCGATAATTCTTGGATGGCATTTTGTAGGGGTGCGAGAGCATTTTTTAATTCATCCATGGCTAGCGCATTTTCAGATCTGTTTGATCGGCTCTTTGGAGAGCTCCGGTGGTGGTTTGGATGATCTCAATCTTTTGGATTATTTTTCTGGAGAGGTAGTGATGGCTGATAGTTTGGATTTTGTAATTTGAATGTCCATGCCTTCTGGATCTCTCGGCGTTTTGTTCATTGTACTCTAAATTGAAGTGATTACAGAAGCTGTCACTGGGTGTAATTCTGAAGATCAGGCCTCTAATATCTGCGTGGCTGGATGAATGTGCACAGCAAATAGTTGATAACACGGCTGATAACTGACAAAATGTTTATAGCACCTTCAATTCAGTTCACGGAGGCCTCAATTTGATAATCAGAACGCAGTTAGCCTGTGATTAATCAGAATAAACGGTAAAACCAGAAGTTAGGTCCTGGAGCAGTAAGGAGAGGGTACCTATCAGATGCCCACCATCTTGGATCTCAACCTGATACAAACACTTTTTATGATCACCATGTCCCCACAATGGTAAGCAGGGCATTCTATAGTCCTCATCTGATAAGTAAGGCCATTGCCTCCATAAAAAAAAAAGTTGTAACCTCCCTGTACTCTTCCCTCATCAGGCCAATAATTGAGTTCAATGCCCCTTTTAGTGTGTACATTTCCAAGCACCTGCAGCAATTGGAGGGACAACAAAGGTTCTTCACAAGGAAAATTCAAGGTCTTCAGAATATGTCCTATGTGGATGATCTGAAGTCACTGTCACTTTCATATAGATTACTCAGAGGTGATCTCTGCTTTGCATATAAGGCATTTTTGACCCCGCTTTATTGGAAATGCTGCATATCCACAAGTCAAATGGTACACAGGTTCCTCGCTCTAAAGACCTTAACCTGGTATGTGACATTAACAGAACCTGGTGGAGAGACAGATTTGTCTCCCAGAGGTTACTACACCTTTGGAACAGACTCCCACTTCATGTCAAACACAGCACCTCACTGGACCTCTTCAAATGCAATCTGGATGATTGGATTGTTAACTGTAAATTCACTCCAGGGGTTCTGTCTCTCTCTAGGACAGGAATAATAGATGCTTATCTTGGAAATACGGGTAGAACTTGGCTAGATGTGTAACGGCCCTACGGCCATTAGCCTAATAACTTCCTATGATCATACGTGATTTCAATACATGTGAATAAAGAAATGGGAAGCATAAGTTATATTTCTAATGAAGAGATAAAGATGCCAAGTTTAACATATGCAGAGAATATTATTCTTATCGCAAAATATTGGATAATAGTGAGTATACTAATAAAGTATTAAAAATAAGTTATATTAGGTTTTGAAGGTATGATAGGAGACATTCAATTTAATATGACAAATATAAAAGTACTTGGAATACGTTGTGAGAAAGAATAAAACATAGAGATAATGTGGAAAAAATAGAAGAAATTAAAAATACTTGTCTGGTTGGAAATCTTTTAGACCATCATTTAAGAAAAAAATATATTTAATTAATTTAATTTTACTGTCTGGAATTACTTATTTAGCAGGTGTTTTCAGTATTCCTTTAATATACAAGAATGAAGTGTATAATAACATTTTTTTGTTTCTTTTATTTGGGGTTTTAGATTGAACCCAGTTAAAAGGAGGGTTTTTGTATGTTAAGAAGGAGGCATAGGTTTGATAAACCCAACAGTTTAAGCAGCTTTATTAAATTTATATAAAGTAATTAAATGCTTAAAGGACAATATGTTTCTCTTTTTAACACACATATTAAGTTTGAAATATGAAATGGAGTGGTTGAATTTTTTTTTCAATTTTAGAAAGAAAACAGAAAGAAAGAGAACATGTTACAACAATGAAATAAAAAATTATCAAGATAAAATAATGCTTTGGAAGACAAATGTTAACGAGACTGAAAATGAGAGGAACCTATAGTATAATAATATTATGGAAAACTATTTTTGTATATATCCATGGAAAGAGTTGCACAAAAAATAAGTGCAATTAAAGCAAGAATAGGAAGATGTAAAGATATGCTGGAGTGTCAAGATTGGAGAATGACAATACAAAAATTACCATTGAATGTGAATACACCTTACAAAAGTAAAAAGGATAGAAAACACTTTTACTTTAATGAATTTGAAACTATTGAACATGTTATTTTAGAGTGCAGAAGAGATAAACTTTATGGAAGAAGATTTTGGGTTTTGAATATTTGGAGGGTTTCAAAGAAGTAAATTAAAGCATGGAAATTATGGAATTTGGATATTATAAGAGAAAATGTAGAAACTGTGCAAAAACAACTGAGAAATATTTTATATAATATGGTTGATTTGGAATCAAAGATTGAAGGAAATTATGTTTAATGAAAAATAGGATTTAGCTATGATGCTAAAACAATAAAGTTTGGGTTATGGAAGTTGGTATGGAGGTCAGCCATAATTTTTGGAAGGAACACTTAATGATAATGGATTTCTATGAAGAGTTAGATATTTGGTGAATTGATTTTTAAAGAAAAATATATGGATGAGTAAATAAGATTAGAAAGGAAATGTGGGTATTTAAGGAAACATAAACATAGAAAATTGGTATGCAAATATGAGAAAATGTTGGATTAAAATGAGAAGGAGAGGACTAAGGAAGAAAAATGGCTGAATAAAGAAAATAAGAAAAAGTTCAGTGATTTATAAAAAGTAATATTTGTTGCAAGGGAGAAGTGAGGAAGTTTCTCCTTTTTCGAGAATCAAAAGTGAGATTTATGTCAGAGTAAGAAAGATATAATGAAGGAGATGGCAAGTAAGTTATGGGGTTGTATAAGGAAGAAAATATAAAAAGTGATATGTTTTGGAAAGTTAATGTGCAATTGAAGAAACGTGTGAGTAAAAGGATAGAAACAAAGGAATACTGAGACATTTTGCAGGGTATAAAAAGTTGACTTTGCCAGGGCCAAATGGAATAGGGTATGAGTTTTGCAAAGAGATGGGAAAGAGAAAAAAAGACGTGGTGTTAAATTATTGGGGTAAGAAAATATAGTAAAGTTTATATATACGATATAAGAAACTGGAAACTATTAACTCTCAACAATTTAGTTTACAAATTTGTATGAGAATAATGCAAAAATAATGAGCAAGATAGTATTGCAAACTGTAGGACATTGATTAAATGGAACTGAAGGAAGGGATATAAAAGATATGTTAAAACTGTGAAGGAAGTGGTGAATAGCAAACAAAGAAAGAGAAACAGTGAGGTTCTATATGTGATGCAGAAAAAGCATATAATGCAATCATACAGAATGTCAGAGAATAGTAGATGTTATGGGTTCACTGATAAATTTGTAAATTTGGTCAGATCTATTTATGACAAATCATATTTTACAGTGAAAGTAAATGGATGGTTTATTAAGGAAATTAAAATTATTAAGGGATTATAAACAGGGATGTTCCTTTACTATTACTGTAGATGTCATGGTTATGAATAAGGTGATAGAGATGAGAAATATTAGAGTAAGTGAAGGGAATTTAGTTTACTACTTGGGGTGATTTCTCATGTATACGTCTGATGATTTGGTAATTACTGCAAATGAAAGAAGCTGGATAAAAGAGAATAAAATTGAAATAGGGGTATGGAAGAAGTGGAATTAAGAATAAATAAGGAGAAGTGCAAGGGTTTTGGGAAAAAAGGTGAAAATTGCAGGCATATATTATCTATGACAAAGATTAAGTTGTCTGTAATCAGATTTGGAGAGTATGGAATAGTTGGAGATCAATGGGAAGAGATTTTTTTTTGGAAAATGAAAAGAAAAAGTTAATATTTGGAGAAATTTTGATTTATCTTATTTTAAGAAGGTTTATTTAATACATTCATGTGTTTTGCGAAAATTAGGTTACTTAGGTTGTTTTCTCTTTCCCAACAGAGATGGAAAAGGATTTGTTGCAGCTTATTTTTAGTTTTATATGGAGTTTAGGGTTGAATCCTATCAGAAGGGTGGTGTATTGTAAAGAAGAACATGGTGGTTGGGAGTGATAAATCTTTTTTTATTTTATTTATTTATTTTTTAGCTTCTTTATGCGATTAAAAACAGAACAAAAAGCACTTGGCACTGAACATTAAAGATAAAATAAAAACAAGAAAAAATCCAAAATCCACTGTGTCGTTCCTTCAAACTAACATTTTATTATACACAGAGTGAGTGCTTCCATCTGTTCACAGTCAAATCTCTTCAGACTCTGACTGCAAGGTAAAACTCAGCTCATAAAATAGAAAAAAAATCACGACATCATCTAGAACACATCCAATCAAATTTGTTCTTTAAAATAATTTTTTTCACTTGATCTTAGTCCACAGGCCACATTCAAATCATGCCCCTTCTTTAAAGTCATTTTGCGTACTTTGTCTTAAACCTCTGTTTATTGAAATCACATTTAAAATTCATATGGTCATTTAAGCTTGCAGAATTTGTGGCATTTAATCTTATTTGCCACAAGTACTCCTTGGTGTCTAACAAGTTCTTAGCATCCCCACCCGTAATATTGAGTTTAATACCATTTAACATACACAAAATAAACTTTTTAAACTTTGTTCATTTAACGTATGTCTGTACAAAGCATTTTTGCCATTCTTCTTTTTTATTGCATGGTAGTGTTCATATATTCTTGAACTTAGTTTCCTCATAATTCTGCTCATAAAAATGCCTGGCATGACAAAAATAAATTACATTAAGAGTACTACAGTTGTAATATTTTGGTGCAGCATAACATAGTCACGTATTCAAATAGAAAAAAGAAAGACTGTTTGCTACAAATCCGCATTGATTGTGCTATATCACAAACTGCTGGAGTATCAAACGTACAAGTTAATACTAAACCAATAATTTGCTAGTAAGATTTCAGGAATATTTGACAAAACAATCAAATTCCTAAATTTTACTTTCACTAAAAACAGTTGCAATATAATATTCTTGAATATTAAGCTTGAGAAGTTGCTGTCAAACGACACATTATTTACGCAATTGCAAAGAAAGCTGTTCCAAATAACAACTACTAACATTATGGTAGCATGCACCCCCACCCAACAAAACATGATATAGTAAAGAAGTCATATGGTGAGTGGGATGATGTGAAGTATTGCCAGCTATGCCAGGAGAAGTAGGGCAGTGGATGTGTAACATACGCCAGCACAGCTAGCTGTAACTGTGTAAAGAATTATATGTAATTTGTATATCAAACTGATTTGTACAGACGCTTGCATTGAAAAATGTATTTGTAAAGTTGCTTGTGATAAAAATGCATCAGCAGTGTGTCCTGCTGGTAAGAGGAGGAAATGTGCATGCATTATTATTGTAACTGTTGAAATATATATATTGAAACAGAGGATATTGGAAAAGAAGAGGTTAATCTCAATCTACCTGACTTTGAAAAATAGCAAGAAATTAAATTAGTTAATTTAGGCCATACAGATTGCATCTTATAGTTCTCAATACAGCCAGAGGCAAGAAGCCTCACTAGGAAGCTTCCTGCATTGTCATTGGGATGAACTCATTGCTACTCTGGAAGGTGGAGGTTTGAAACTGTTTTATGACTTTCAGGAGCTGCAGCAGATCTTAGCAAGGTTCTCTGTATGTGTATCATTTACATGCATGTGCTAAATCCTAACAGCTTCTAGCCAAGGGGGGAAGCTTGGGAACCAGAAGTCAGATGACCAGATATATGTAATGTCATTCTGTAATCCATCACTAAAAATAATGTTTAATACTAGGTGAAACTGAAGTCTCAGAGCACTCTGTTTTTTGTAACCTGATGAAGAAGGATCCTTCACCTACTTCATCTTGCCTTACTCTAGTAAGTAATCAAGGAATAATAATTCATTAGATCAGTGAGGAAAATATAGCAAGATTAGTTAAGTATTGTTTTTCTGTAACTGTGTGACCCTGTCCACCTATGTTATTTTCAATATCTCCAGTGATTGAAAATCTTATGTTTATTGTAAAAAGATATTTAGTATTTTTGTGTTCTTTTATTATTTATTATTAAATATAATGAATCTTTTCATTGTGGCTGGTCTTTTGGAGAATATTTTAATCTCTGAGAGTGCTTTTATATATATATATATATATATATATATATATATATATATATATATATATATATATATATATATATATATATATATATATATATATATATATATAGCGCTCTGACCACTACTGAAAGGCTTACTGCTTTGGCCAAACACTATCCTTTGTATTAATATTAATTTCACTCAGTATAACTGGGTACCCTTGCAAGAGCCTTAGAGTAGCTGAGTAGCTGGCTTTGGAGAGTCTGGTGGTGGTGTAACTACTTTATAGTCTGGGCAGAAGGGAGCATAGCTAGTAAATCTGTGCCAGCCTTTCACACGTGTGTGTGTGTGTGTGTGTGTGTGTGTGTGTGGGGGTGAAAATGAAATCCTAAAGAGTTTGTGTGTCAGCTGCTTGGAGCAGGGACACAAAGCACTGGTTTCAGAGAGAAAGTGCAGGAGGACTTGGCTTAGACACTCGGCTGAGGACCCAAACCTACAACTGCACCAGTGGGAAATCTTATTGGGGATCTGGACAGAGAGAGAGGACCCAGCCCCTGGACTGACTGTGTTCCCTGTGTGCTCTTAAGGGAAATTGTGCTTGATGCACAGAGCTGCATCTGGAAATACTGAGGGTATCCATTTCTGTTCCAAGTGAAGATCCCTCTCCATTGTCAGTGGTGAGGATTCAGGCTCCTTGATTACTGGCCCAGAGTGAGGACCTCAGAGTGAAGATCAGTAGACTAACCACAAATGATTCTGATTTTAAAAGATAAATGGTCAGTATAAAAAGAATGTTTAAAGAAAGGGGATACCCTTTAACTGACATTGAGGGGATGTCCAGTGATAAAGAAAAAGGAAGAAAACTTCAGTATAAACCATTGTCTGACAAAGATGAAGAAGATACTTATCCCTCTGTCATGGGTGTTAATGATGCAAGCAAGTATACTTTAAGTTTAGTATTAACCTATATGCTTGACACTGCAGCAATTCATGATATGCTGACCAATAACTGGTGGATTTTAGCTGGAGATCCTGCAGTGGCTAAAGTGGTGGGTGTAGTAGCCATTATTATAAATAAAAAAAATCACAGCATTAAGAATATACGTGAAAGACAGAAAGGGGAAACAGAAAGGACTTAAGAATAAAAGGAACATATTCATGTAATATGTGCAATCAGTGTAGATTTATAGCAGTCTTTTTTTCTGTTTGAATACGGGAATATGTTATACTGCACCAAAATACTGCAATTGTATTACTTTTAATGTAATTTATCTTGCTGAGTGTTATCATGCCAGGCACTTTATATGAGTAGGACTATTAGGAAACTAAGGTGAAAAATATATGAACACTGCCATGCAATAAAAAAGAATAATGGCAAAAAGGCTTTGTAGATGTGTTAGATGCTATAAAATCTGAGATTAGGTGTGGAAATGCTAAGAACATATTAGACACCGAGGAATGTGAGTGGCAAATAGGATAAAATGTCATAAATTCTCCCGGCTTAAATGAGCATATTCATTTTAAATGTGTTTTCAATAAACAGTGGTTTAAGACAAAGTACAAGAAATGATTTTAAAGAAAGGGCATCAGCTGATGTGTCCTGTAGACTAAAACCAAGTGAAATAACTGATTTTAAAGAAGGATTTGATTGGATGGGTTTTAAATGATGTCATAATATTTTTACTATTTTATGCACTTAGTTTTATCTTGTAGTCAAGAGTTTGGATGAGAACAGGTCAAAACACTATTCTGTGTGTAATAAAGCATTGTTTTGAAGGAATGACAAAGTGAATTTCAGATTATTCTCTTGTTTTTATCTTTACACGTGTTTTAGATATTTTTATAAAATATGGATTGAGGAGAAAGATTGTAAGATTGTGCTAGAAAATTGGTATAAATACAGGGGGGATATGGAAATCCAAACTGAAACAAAAGAATTAGGAAAGTATATATATATATATATATATATATATATATATATATATATATATATATATATCTGTTAGAATAGGCCTGAGTCACATTTGTGTTTTCATTTATGCATGCAGTTTCAGGCAAAGACAGTTTACTAGAAGGGAAAATATAATCTTGCTGGCTAAGCACGAGCTGTGCAGAAATAACAATTCTCAAGGGAAAGTAACAGAATATTCCTTTCTCAAGGGAAATATATGTGTACTTGCAATGGAATGCTAGATAAAGAATAGACAGGCACTGTGAGGTACATATGAGACAAGGCTTGAAAACCAAGGCTAAAAACACATGTAAAATATTATAGGGTTTTGGTATTATTAGGATATACTTCAGACACTGAGGTCAGTTCATTCAGTTAAGTTAGCTTTTGGAATGATACACAAATGGTCTTTGCAGTACAAACACTTGAGCCTGAGTATTGAAGTCAGGTCAAATAACCAGCATTAAGACTGTTTCAGTTGGTATTATTCAGGAGAATCAGAATATACATGCAGAAACATTGCATATTTATTAGCGCTGTTACTGTTATCTAGCATTCCTGAATTTCTATACTCTATTTTTATCAGTATTATTATTGAAGAGGGGATGAGGAAGTGATGTATAGGTATGGTGTTAAGGAGAGGAATGCAGAAGGTCAGATGATTGTGGATTTTGAGAAAAGGATGGACATGGCTGTGATGAATACGTATTTTAAGAAGAGGGAGGAGCATAGGGTGACGTACAAGAGTGGAGGAAGACGCACACAGGTGGATTATATCCTATGTAGGAGGGCCAGTCTGAAGGAGATTGGAGACTGTAAAGTAGTGACAGGGAAAGTGTAGTTAAGCAGCATAGAATGGTGGTCTGTAGGATCACGTTGGTGATCAAGAAGAGGAGGAAGAGTGTGAAAGCAGTGCCGAGGATTAAATGGTGGAAGTTAAAAAGGGTGATTGTGAGATGGAGTTCAGGGAAGAGTTAAGTCAGGCACTGGGAGGCAGTGAAGAGTTACCGAATAGCTGGGTAACTACAGCAGAGCTAGTAAGGGAGACTGCTAGAAAGGTGCTTGGTGTGACATCTGGACAGAGGAAGGAGGACAAGGAGACCTGGTGGTGGAATGAGGAAGTACAGGAGACTATACAGAGGAAGAGGCTGGTGAAGAAGAAGTGGGATTGTCAAAGAAATGAAGAAAGTAGACATGAGTATAAGGAGATGAGGCTCATGTCAAAGTGAGAGGTGGCGAAGCTAAGGATAAAGCATATGGAGAGTTGTATGAGAGACTGGACACTAAAAAGGGAGAAAAGGACCTATACCAATTGGATAGACAGAGGGACAGAGCTGGGAAAGATGTGCAGCAGGTAAGGGTGATAAAGGATAGTGAAGAAAACATACTCACAAGCGAGGAGAGTGTGCTGAGAAAATGGAAAGAGTACTTTGAATGGCTGATGAATGAAGAGAATGAGAGAGATAGAAGGCTGGTTGATGTGGGGATAGTGAATCAGGAAGTGAAACAGATTAGCAAGGAGGAAGTAAGGACAGCTATGAAGAGGATGAAGAATGGAAAGGCTGTTGGCCCAGATGACATACCATTGGAAGCATGGAGGTGCTTAGGAGAAATGGCAGTGGAATTTTTAACCAAATTGTTTAAGGAAATTTTGGAAAGTCAGAGGATGCCTGAGGAGTGGAGAAAAAGTGTTTTGGTACCTATCTTTAAGAATAAGGGTGATGTGCAGAGCTGCAGTAACTGCAGAGGGATAAAAATTGATTAGGCACAGCTTGAAGTTATGGGAAAGAGTAGTAGAAACTAGGTTAAGAAGGGTGGTGATGACTAGTGATCAGCAGTATGGTTTCATGCCAGGAAAGAGCACTACAGATGCAATGTTTGCTCTGAGAGTGTTGTTGGAGAAATACAGAGAAGGTCAGAAGGAGTTGCATTGTGTCTTTGTGGACTTAGAGAAAGCATATGACAGTGTACCTAGAGAGGAGTTGTGGCATTGTATGAGGAAGTTGGGAGTGGCAGAGAAGTATGTAAGAGTGGTACAGGATATGTATGAGGGTAGTGTGACAATGGTGAGGACTGCAGTGGGAGTGACAAATGCATTTAAGGTGGAGGTGGGATTATATCAAGGATCAGCTCTGAGCCCTTTCTTATTTGCAATGGTGATGGACAGGTTGATAGATGAGATCAGACAGGAGGCCCCGTGGACTATGATGTTTGCAGATGACATTGTGATATGTAGTGAGAGTAGGGACCAGGTTGAGGAGACCCTGAGAGAGGTGGATATATGCTTTAGAGAGGAGAAGAATGAAGGTCAGCAGGGCTAAAACAGAATATATGTGTGAAAATGAGAGGGAGGGTAGAGGAATGGTGAGGATGCAGGGAGTAGAGTTGGTAAATGTGGATACGTTTAAGTACTCGGGATCAACAGTTGAGAGTACTGGTGAGTATGGAAGAGAGGTGAAGAAGAGAGTACAGGCAGGGTGGAATGGGTGGAGAATAGTGTTAGGAGTGATTTGTGACAGACATACCAGTAAGAGTGAAAGGGAAGGTCTACAAGAGGGTAGTGAGACCAGCTATGTTACATGGGTTGGAGACGGTGGTATTGACAAAAAGGTAGGAGTCAGAGCTGGATGTGGCAGAGTTAAAGATGTTAAGAATTGCACTGGGTGTGACTAGGATAGACAGGATTAGGAATCAGTATATTAGAGGGTCAGCTCAGGTTAGACAGCTTGGAGATAAAGCAAGAGAGGCAAGATTGCATTGGTTTGGACATGTGCTGAGGAGGGATGCTGGGTATATTGGGAAAAGGATGCTAAGGATGGAGCTTCCAGGTAAGAGGAAAAGAGGAAGGCCTAAGATAAGGTTTATGGCTGTGGTGAGAGAGGACATGCAAGCTGTTGGTGTGAAAGAGCATGATGCAGAGGACAGAAAGAAAGGGAAACAGATGATCCGCTGTGGTGACCCCTAACGGGAACAGCCGAAAGAAGATGATGATGATTATTGAAGACAGTATTTGGATATTGTTAACATCCAATAAAGCATTCTTACCCAAACTACAGCATGTGCAGAATTCATTCCAAAAAGTACAAAAAGACTTGACCCATAAAGGAGAGACTGTCATCTGTTCAGCACAAGTTTAGGTAATTAACAGATAAAGATATTCATTCCAGTCTCATTTCAGTTGTTTCCAGGTAATCCTAGTATACTACAGTCTTATTATTTCTTACAATGGTGAGCCTACCATCGATGGAGGGGACAACAGTTAAAGTAAGTCCCAGAACCCCATAGTGACCTTATCAGCAGTCAGACTACGTATATTCTACAGAACAGATTTTAGGGCAAAGTAAAAACAGTTCTCTTGATACTTTTTTCTAGTCTACTACTAACTACAGCAGAAGTGTTTCATAACAGACTTTTCAGCAACACACCATCTTTTTTTCCAGATGGGAGAATGTGTGTACAGAATTAGGCCACTGCTGACAGCACCAGAGTTACTCCTTACAGAGTAAACCTTTCAGTAAGACACCACTAATATACCATATTTAAACTTCATACAGAAAACAGACAGAGCAGATGACATACAGTAATTGCATCTGTTAGACAGATTGCAGAACACCAGTGTTTATTCAAAATACTACTTGAGAAAAAGACATTATAGGTAGTTAACAGGAATGTACTTCAGCATCTCCACAAACTTTCAAGTTTCCAGTGTGAAGTCACACAGCCAAGAAGTAAGAAAAAGTTTAAAAAGCTGCAGATGACAGGACACATTAATCATAAAGTTACATAAGATTTCATGCCCCTTTTCACTAAGTCAGATCAGAAAAGTTTAAATACATCGGTAAAAATCACTGGAATAAACATGGAAACCAATACTTCTACAGAAAAACACCAGTAAATGTTTGGTTTAAAGTTAAAAACTGAGTAAAGTAGTCTAAGAAATTCCATTCCAGAAATGTTCATTTAAACTGAAAGGTTATTAGTTCAGGAATGTTACATCTTTTCAGATGTAAAAGGGTTAAATCACAGAAGCACACTGCAACAGGCACACCATTTCATGATTCAAAGAATGAGTCAGCTTCTGTCACTAATTTTTGTTTACAGTCTTCAGACATCAGTGTAAATGATACAGCACATGTAATTCAAGATACAGAGTTTAGCTGTAGTACAATTTCAAATACAAATGTTTGGAATGTAATAAACTCTAATTTCTTGGTTTCAGAAACACATGCAAATATTACATTGAGGGGGATCAGAGAGCAGATTTTGATCAGTCTGATAAAGTAAACACCAACAACCAAACAAACAAAAAAACAAAGTTCTTTTTTTAGAATGAGAGTGCTTTTATCTTGCTGGGTGCTGCACCCCCTAATTTTTGCCATGAGTGGCTTGTTTTTTGAGTTAGTTCTGTACTTCTTCCTGATGTGTATACCTGCCTGTATGCAGCTATTAAAATAACTGTATGTAAATGCTTTCATGTTTTCAGATAGTTGTATAACAGTCCTAGTTTTTAGTTTATGTTTTATCTTTGTTCAGACAATATTGACAGGAAAATATACTAAGAGTTTAGTTTCCAGAATATAACTTTTACTAATGTTCAGTTATGCTTTAATCTGTGTTTGGGTAACACTGGAAAAATATATTCCTTTAGTAATAGTTTAGTTAGCTTCCAGAATATACACAGCTATTTTAAATGTTCAGTATAAATATGTATAAACTGAATGTAAATTTCAGTCAAAATTCAAAATATGACATTCATACTGTTATGCATTCAGTATAGTATGTTTCAGTCAAATTTCAGAATATAACATTAATATAAATTTCATTCAAGTTTCAGAATATGACATTTATGTTCAGTTATGAGTTCAGTACAGTACAATACAGTCAGATTTCAGAATATAACATTCATACTCATTTACAACATACAATTACATTACACTTCATATGATTTAGTCATTAGTTTATGGGTAAAGTGACAGAGTTATTTGTAACACACTTATTAAAATAATAATAATATGTAGTAATAGTTATTTAATATACTCAATACATAACAGGGCAGGCTTAATTTAATTAAATATTTTACAGACTACAGTGTACTTTACTTAATGATTGTACATTAGACAGAAAGGTAAAAGGACACTAAAAGTATGCAATGGTATAGATCTGAAATATGGAAAGCACAGGTTTTAATAAACTATTACAACTCACATATTTATAGTATATTTAAGACACAAATTTAGAAGGCAGACATGTGTTACAGCACATACAAATTAAAAAGGTAAACAGAATTATTAACAAATCTAGCTGAAAATTTACAGAAACAGGTTAATACAGAACATGGTAATTATGCTTCAAGACCAGTTATAAAGGAATTGATTCTTATCGAGGGTTAAATATCTTATTTACCTTTAAGTTCACAAAGTCTCTAAATATTTGTAAAATTAACCAATTCTCTGAATCTTGACTGTATTTGGACCTTAAATTTTGAACAGTGTATATATCAGTACCATTTAAGAATTGCTGCCAATAAATTAAATTACATTGTTGTTTAAATACTAGAATTTTGTTGAAGTTATGAGTTTCTGAGCAGTAATTTGTATATGCAAATGAAAAATTAGAAAAATATTAAGTCTTTAATACAATTGTTAGAATATGTGCACTTTTGGAAATTATGTTATTTAAATAGGGAATGTTTTCTAAATGGAAAGATATTTGTACTTGCAATGGAATGCTAGAGAAAGATTAGACAGTTAGGCACTGTGAGACACATGCAAGACAAGGCTTGAAAACCAAATCTTAAGAGGCAAGTAAAACTTTACAGGGTTTTGATATTATTAGGATATACTTCAGACATGGTCAGTTGAATCTAGGATATACTTCAGACATGGTCAGTTGAATCAGTTGAGTTAGCTTTAGGACTGATATGCAGAAGGTCTTTGCAGAGCAGACACTCAAGCTTGAGTACTGAACTCAAGTCAAATATCTAGCATTATATTATTAAGGAGAATCACAATATACATGCAGAAGCGTTGGGTATTTATCAGCACTGTTACCATTACCCAGCATTCCAGAATTTCTACAGACTGTTATTATTTATCAGAACTGTTAATGAAGACAGCATTTGGATATTGTTAACATCTGATAAAACATTCATAACTGAACTAGAGTGTATACAGAATTCATTCTGAAAAGCACAAAATGACTTGGTCCATAAAGGAGAGACTGGCACCTGATAAGCACAAGTTTGGGTAATTAACAGATAAAGACATTCATTTAAAGTTTCATTTCAGTTGTTTCCAGTTAATTCCACTTTACTACAGTCTTATCAATTCTTACAATATCTATCCATATATCTATCTGTGTGTGTATGTATGTGTGTATATATATATATATATATATATATATATATATATATATATATATATATATATATATGATTTGGGGTAGTCTCCATAAATAGATGGAATTTAAATTGGGGAGCACATGTTAAAACAAGGAAAGTGTGTTATGAGAATATAATGGAAAAGTTTTATTATGTAAATCCTTGGAAGAATAAAAGAGAGGAAATTGGAAAAGATATTAAATAAAATTAGAAAGATTTAATGAAGATTTAGAAATTAAAGATTTTTATGGAGATTAATGTTAGAAAAAATTCCAGTTAAAGCAAATATGAAGTATAAGCAATTTAAAGACATGATGTATAGTAAATGCAATGAGGAAACAACAGAATATTTTATACAAATAATTGTAAGGTAAAAGAAATCTGAGACTTGTGTAGAAAGGAGCTCACAAAAAATATATGTGAGGATATAAGTATGGATGACGTAGAATATGGTTATTATGAAGATGTATAGAAGAAGAAAAAAGTAGAAGAGTTGGTCGATTTATAAGAAGCACTATTTGGATTACTTTTAACATGAGGTGTAAGGAGTTGTATAATTAAATATGGGATGGTTAAAATGTTGTGAATAGAATAAAAAAAATAGATGTTGGATAAAGGGGGGTGAGGGAAATATTTATAATTTTTATATTTTATTATTATGTATTTTTCATTATTTGTATATGGTTTATGAAATGAGATTTTGTATGGGTTTGATATATGTATTGATTTTGAAAATCAGCAATCAATCTTTCTGATGTGAGAAAAGATTTGCAACTGTCTGCACAAAAGCTGACTGTCCTTCCTTGTGTGCCATTGACACTGTAGAAGAGTTGAGTAAATTATAAGGTCAAGCAAAGTGGCAAAAGCAAACCAGATCAAATCTATCACATCAGTGTGCTAACAGAATGAAAAATGAGTTAATCTTTAATAATACAATGTTGTACAATGGTAAAAAAAAGGCATTCACAAAAGGAACTCATTCCTACTCTTCTGATAGGCAATTCCTTAGGTAAAACTCAGAAAAAATGGTGCTAAAATTTCAAGCCAGACATAAGGAATACTTTTCAAACTGGCTTGGAATGACCAGACTAGCAGACCATAATATGGAAATACAGTCAGGAGTGAAAGCATTTTCAAATCCCTACAAAGTACATGAAAATAAAGCAGTACAGCAAGATGTTGCAGGCAGCCTTTAGCCAAGGAAGTCAATCAGAAATTTTTAATTAAAAATCCAAGACTAAATGCTGAAAATGAAAAATAAATTCAAAATCACAGAGTTAAGAACTCCATTTTATTTTATTTTTTTTATTTATTTATAATATTTGTTAATGTCAGGCCATGTTGGTGCAGCAGTTAGCATTGTCGCCTCACAGCAAGAGGTTCTCCCATTCGATTCTCAACTGGAGCGCCTTCTGTGTGGAGTCTGTATGTCCTCCCTGCAGTCGAGTGACATCTAAAGACATGCAGGTAGGTGCGTGCATGAATGGGAGTGCCTTCCTTGAAGATTGGGCATCGGGCTGGCAACTCGGCACCAGAAAAATCCACTGCCAATCATTAGCAGACCGGAGTTCCACTGTGGTGACCCCTAACCAGGAAAATCCGAAAGACTTTATTTATAACAGTTGTTAATCAGGAAAGTGGGACTGAACTAGAGGCCTATTTTCAGAGGAGTCCATGGGATAAAAAGCTCAACAGTAAACGGAATGTAAAAAAAATAATAATAAATGCAGTAAAATGCAATATAATACAGTAAAGTGAGATAACATAATACTTCGTTTAACTCATAGAAGGAATAAATACAGTATTATAATACAGAACAATGATTAAGTGCATAGACAGGTAAAACTTTGAAAGGGTAAGATGAAGTGGATGAAGTGGATGGGTTAGGTATAGTTAGATACTACAGCAGAGGTAGCAATAGATGATGATGGTAGTAGCACTGTGATGAAGACAAAATAATATAGCTTACAAAAGACAGATTACTATATAAGGTGAGAGTTATTATTACTATGTATTACTGAAAAGAGAAAACCTAGAGAAGAAATCCAGGGAACTTTCACTCTAAAAGGAAAAGAATAGCTGAAATGGGTCCTTCTGGATCAATCTACTACCCTAGTTGGTTAATGAAGAATGATTAATAACAATAATAAACTGCATTGGCTAGTGGTAAGTTGGAAGTACAGTGAACTGAAGTGATAGGAAAATGGAATCAGATATACCAAAACATGAGGATGACTCAAGAATAATTTATGAAACTATTATGTCATGGAGTAGGTTGTGTGGCCCAATAGTGCATTCCAAGTTAGAGTGCATGACAACAACTTCAAAGATACCTGAAACAGCTGGAGGAATAGGGAGGGATATTGCCTTCTTTCAACACTCATTTCTACCAAATGGGCCATGGTTCTCCTTTCAAAATAATTCCATGTTTGTATGTTCAAATATGCAGCCCTCAATGTCTTTTTTTTCTTTTTAAAGCTAAGGACTTACACATGCCAGTCACATCTTTGTTATTCTTCTAGAATTCTTAGTTCTTCATTCTGAATTGCACATGTGCAAGCTGCTTTTTCAACAAAAAGCATCTATTTTTTTTATCTCCACCTCCAAATATATAATACTTAATGGTGTTGTTCTTCTCATATTCCTTTCAGCACAGTCCAGAAATGAAGATATTTTTAGTATGGGTATGCTTTCTTATTATAATTGACTACCTATTTTTCCCCTCAGTGCTCAGTAGTCCTAAAATAGCTTCCTGCACAATCCATAAGGTAAGAAAAGCTGTGAGACTGATCCAGGTTACTTGTATTATATGCTTATTTCTTTACAATTTTTGAGCACTTTTTGATCCTCTTTGTATCATCATCATCATCATCATCATTTTATGGCACTCTACCTAAATGCTCATGTCCATCACTGGGTCTGCGAGTCATTGCTAACACCCCCAGACTTATCTGGCTGGGGCTGGTACAGATTCTAACAGCATACTGGGGGGAGATCTTACCTTCCTTCCATCTACCAGGAGGTATTTTTACAAAATGATCTACCCCATTGCTTTCCCCCTCCCTTTGTGGTATCTGTGGTTGTGTCTGAGGGGGTTGGCACAGAATGGGAATGTGAGATAAAATGCTTCACCTCTGCAGCAGCTCAACCAGGTCCATCACACTGCCCCTCTTTGGACCATTCTCCACGTGCTTGAGATCCCCAGTCTTCACCAGAGATAGTGGCAGGGAATGCCCACATAAGCACCACCTCCTCCCCGGATGGTAATGACTATTCCTCCCTGACACCCCAAATGTCCCCTGAGCCACTAATCACCTGGGCTGTAGTTAAGTCATGTTATGACTGCTACCAGAGCAGCCGGTTTCTTTACAATTTTACTGCGATGGCTCACAGAGTTTATCCAGAAGTTACAGTGATGTACGTAGAAGAAAAAGACAATACTTTGACACCAAATGATATCAGACTTTAGTTAGTTCTAAGTAAATCTGTAAATAAACGTTGCATGTTTATGGGCATTACAGAAACCACTAAAACTGAATTTAAAGGGACCTGAATACTAGGTTCCATTACATACAATTACACACACAACATTTAACAATGTACATATCATCAAAACTTGCATTCTGGGCTGATATAGTGAGCACAAAGTGATTTTTGCGACAACTACAAAACAGTGGCAGTGAAAGCAGGACTAGTGAAGTGCTTAGACACAACAGTGAGTGACGGTTAGACCCGGAACACTGTAATCTACCAAGCAGTCCGAAATAAGCATAGTGGTGGGCCAGTACACAGCAATAACCTCAAGAAATCCACAGTAATTCCATCATCATGACAAGTTTAAGCATGAAACATGTATAAATTCAGAGTACAATGCCTCTGTAAATGGATCAGTAATTTTGCTGGCTCGATGTCAAGATAAAAGCTACCAGAAGCACTGCATGGAGATACTTTCACTCCAAGGAAGTAATGTCTATAAATCAGTCAGCTACAAAGAGACATTTATACAGTATGCTCAAAAAGGATGCAATTTTTAACTAAGCTGCCTGGACAGAGGCATTCTGTAAATGCTTCACTGCAAGCCCCTGCCTACATATACTCCTTAAAGTAATGGTGGGGTTACTAAACTTGTCAGATTCTCTTAGGATGCATGACTAGGTTTAAAAAGGTTTCTGCAGTCATTAACCCAGTATACACCTTAGAACTATACTCTACTGGCAGCATTATCTTGACATAGTACCATTTCAGAAACCTGAGCCATTACTCCTAAAACATAGTTGCATCAGCCTAAGCCTCTGTTAAATAATAGAATGAAGTTTCAAAATTCTGTAAAGAAAGTACAGGCTTAACAATGCCTCTCTAAACATTCTTCATATGGAAACCGAGCTGACTTACCTCACTAAAAGCACCTCGGCCAATGACTTTCAAGATTTCAAAGTCATCTCGCTGAAGCTGCAGCTCTTTCACACGTCTCGTGATTGGTTCAGCTACAATGGTAAGAAAAATAATAATATATTACTGGGTGAGGTAAAAACAATTTATAAGCCATTTCATCACCACATATATTCTGTAAAGAGTTTAAATTTGTATATTCTGACAATGACCACAAAACTTACTTTATACACCTTTTTACCTACATTTAGACACATTTTCCATTTGTATTTATATTTAACATATAAGATTAACCAGCCTGCTATTTATATGAGCTGAACAACAGCAGCAATCTACAACTTAGTGTTCACTCCTACATCTTACAGAGGAAAAGCTGCAGCCTTCTTAATAATTACAGTTCTCTTACTAGTATAAAGTATTCGTTGCCATATAAAGATACTTTTGAGACTTCAGCAGGAAGTCAGTACAAAAGTTTAGTTAGAGTTGCACAGCAAGGGAAGGGTCAGGAAACCATGACAACTCTGATGCAGACAATGTGGATTCATAGGCCAGTGAGTTTCCATATGAAAGAACAGCAGATGACACAGGATGAAACTGAAGAGAATATGTCACAGGAAAATGTCCAGGAACTTCCTGTAGAATGCCTGCAGGAAACAGAGAACAAAGAATGTGCCCTTAATTTAGAAAAGAATGATCTAAGGGAAGAGTTACTTGATTTAATACAGATGAATAGACATATTAAGATCAATGAAAGAACTAGTTACAGAAAGTCAATAAGACACAAAATGTCAGAAAGTTAATAAAACAAATGAACACAGTAATCAAAACTTCTTCTTCTTCTTTTGGCTTTTCCCGGTTAGGGGTCTCCACAGCGGAACTCCGGTCCGCTAATGATTGGCAGTCAATTTTTATGGTGCCGAGGGGCCAGCCCGACGCCCAACCTTCAACGAAGGCACGCCCATTCACGCATGTCTTTCGAGCACTACTCAACTGTGGGGAGGACATGAAGACTACACAGAAGGCGCTCCAGCCGAGAATTGAACAAGAGAACCTCTTGCTGTGAGGTGACAATGCCACCGCTGCACCACCAAAAATGTGATATAACAGAAGTAAATAAGATATATTATTGTGCAGCTATTAATAACAGATGAAGAGCTTACCACAAAACACAGGGCAATAAGGGAAAGGAAGGGAAGAAATCAAATGCCATCATGGAAGTATCGAATAGAGAAAACTATAAAGCAATTAAAATAAGAAGTTTCACTGTTAGAATACTACAGAAGAGGAAATAGATCAACAAAAAGACATAGAAAGATGTGCTAAAAGTAACACACATTATCAGAACAGACCAGGATCTATCATACACTATTGCAAATAATAAACTATAGTTATAAGCACTGGCAGAAAACCTTAGCAGATATGCAGATAAATAAAAAGGAAAAATAAGCAATTCATTGATGACTCAAAAACATTTTAAAGAGAACTAGAAAACAAGGAAAAAGGAATAGAAATACCACCAATAAAAGAAGAAATAGACATATTTTGGAGAAATATCTATGAAGACCCCGTGGAACAAAACAAAGATGCTGAACTGATAGAAGAAGTAAAAGAAACTTTAAGAAGTTTAGATATACAGGATATGAAATGGGATAAAGTACTGGCCTGAGAAACTGAAAATAAATTAAGAAAAGCTCCTAATTGGAAAACCCATGGTCTAGATGCAGTACCTAACTTCTGGCTAAAAGTAATAACATCTTTACATGAAGATTTAACTCTGAGTAAGAACTATTTATATGCGCATCTCAAACAGATACCAAACTGGTTAACAACAGGAAAAACAATACTCGTCCTTAAGAGTGAACCTACATGCTATCCTAAAAGCTGCAGGTCAACAACTTGCCTTCTGACGATGTATAAACTATACACTAGAATTAATGCTGATAGAGTTTATAGTCGTTTAGAAGAAAACTCAATCATTTCAACCGAGCAAAAGGGTAATAAAAGAAAGTCATATGGAACAAAGGATCATTTGTTGTCAAACAAAGTCATAATGGAGAATTTTAAAAGGGGAAGAATCTAAGCATGGCATTGGTAGACTGCAAAAAAAGCATTTGACAGCATCCCAGATTCATGTATAAAGGAGTGCTTATGGATGTATAAAATACACCCTTCCCTGATCAATTACATTACAGTGACCGTGGAAATGTGTGCACGCTCCTTTGACAGATTACATTACAGCAACTATGAAACCATGGCAAACCACTCTGCAGCTAAGCCATAATAAAGGACAAATTATTATCCCAGGAATATAAATTCAAAGGGGAATATTCCAGGGTGACTCTCTGTCACTGCTGCTCATTTGTATTGCCCTTAACACATTAAGCTGTCTACTTAACAGATTAGGTCATGGTTACAATTTGGTTCCCAGAAAACAACAGTGTAAAGACTTCTCATCTTCTTTTTCTGGATGATTTAAAACTGTACAGCTCACCAGATGAGCAACTGACAACCCAAGTGCAAGTGGTGAAAACTTTTTCAGATGATATGAGTATGTCATTCAGTCTTGATAAATGTGCAAAAGGAATCTTTAAAGCAGGTCATTGGTGATTCTTTAGTGAGGCAAACCGATGTCCCCCTCACCAAACTGAGTATGGAGAGAGTCACAGTAGCTGCCTTTCCAGGGCTAGCATTTGTCAAGTCACACAGGCACTGAGATCATTGAACCACAGGTACCAGTATGACACTGTCACAGTCCATGTGGGTGTTACTGACCTGAGACTTAACCTTCCTTTACTATGTGAAGTGAAACATGATCAAGCTCGCTGATTGTGTTTCTTAGGCAGGTATGAGCCTAGCACCGAGCAGCATACTAGCTTCTCCAAGGATGATGCCACGTTGCCAACAGAAAATGATCAATTTTAGCAATGGGTTAGCTTCTGGTGTCAATCCAAGGGGGTAAAATATTTGAAGGCCGAGGAGAACATGGTTGATAGACCATGCTGCTTTGCAAGGGATGGTCTGCACTTATCCCCTCTAGGCTTTCAGATATTGGTAAAGACCTTTTCCACCATCATAGTGCTTTTTTAAACAATGCCAAACTGATAAACCTAATGACTTAACTGAAACTATGAAGGCATATCTGAAGGTGGTACTGCTCAATGCTAGAAGTCTTAACAAGAAACTCCACTCTGTGAGAGCCTTCCTCTCCCTGGACAGTGTAACCCGCTGAGAAAATCTAAACAGGCAACGAAGAAAGTTAGTTAATACTTCATAGGCTAAATTTGAAGAAAAAATAGCTTCTCAGACAAAGGACAACCACAAATCATTCTACGGCTATGTCCATAACCTCAGGGGAACAATACGACAATGCACAGAACTTACTGTAAATGCCATCACCTACACTGAACCAGAGGCCATTGCCAACCTTTTAGCTAACAGGTTCAGCTCAAATTTCTTACCCCACTCCCACCCTGGCAGTTCAAAGGAAATACTGTATACCACAATCCCCCACCACCACCATTATAGGGAACAGGCCATCAATGCACTTTCCAAGACCAAAACCACTGCATCAGTGAGCCCCAATAACATCCCAGGATGTTTGATAATTAGCATGAAACAAGAACTCTCTGTTCTACATGAATCACTTTTCAGCTGGAGCCTTCAATCAGGTTTTGTGCCCAAGGAGTGAAGGTTACCTACAGTAATTCCCCTGCCCAAAGGAAGTCCAAACACTGATCCAGGTATCTAAGGCCCATAAGACTTACCAGCCTCACATGTAAGGCCATGGAAAGAATCACCACAGACATGATAAATGAGGTAACCTGCAAATGCTGGACCCACCAGAGTTTGGTTTGTTAAAAGGTCAAGCCTATTAAATCTGGTAGAGTTTTTTTGAGAGGGTCGCCAAAGCACTGGATGAAGGTAAGACTGTGCACTCAGCTTACCTCGACCTGACCAAGGCTTCTGATACAATACCCCACTGAGGCATTATAGACAAGCTTGCTAACTTAGATATAAACTCTTTTATCACCTGTTGGATAGCCAACTGGCTCACTGATAGGACCCAGGAGGTCAAAATAGGTGTGGTCAACTCCACCAAGAGGCCAGTCACTACTGGAGTCCCTCATGGCTCAGTACTAGGCCTGCTTCTCTGTTGCATCTATTTTTCTGAAATGGAAGTAAATGCTGAAGGTTTATGGCTGAGTACGTTTGCAGATGATTGTAAGCTGGGGGTTATCATCGACTCTGCTGACACTAGCATTCTTCAAGAAGGTCTATCGCTAATCCACAAATTATGCCAAAACCATGGTCTTAAACTTAATGCTAAGAACTGTGTTATTGTACCCAGTCTCCTATAACTTGCTGAGGGGTGATCTATGCCTGGCATACAAGTCATCTGCAAACCCCACACTTAAGAATCTCCTGTATATTCATAAGTTTAAAAGTACCAGAAATACAAGGTCTAGGGAACTGAATTTTGTCTGTGACATAAACAAAACATCCTGGACAGACAGATATGTGTCCCAGAGACTGCTGCTCCTATGGAACAGGCTTTCCATCCATGTGAAGCCGAGTTTGTCTATTAACCAGTTTAAGCACATCCTAGACCAGTGGATGGAGAACAGGAAATTTACACCGGCTCTGGCATCCATGTCCCTTATGGACACCTGTAGCTTATAAATGCCTGGCCCACAATGTCCTGTTTGGATACAGGGCATCATTATTCTTTCGGGGAAACTTGACTAGGCTTAGAAAGGCCCCAGGACTTGTTAGCCTAGCAATAATCTGTGAATCTATGAAACTGCAGCACAAAGAAAATATAAGTCTGGGACAGGAATGCGATCTAAAGGAACTTGAAAAGGAGGGAATGTATAAATAATTGGGAATTGACAAAGGATCGACAATAAAACTTGAACAAATGCAAACAAAACTTAAAAAGGGATATTTTAGAAAATTGAAATTAATACTGAAAACAGCCCTGACATCTAGGAACATAGTCTAAGTTATAAACCAATTTGCTTTTCCTGTTTTAACTTACAGTTTTGGGGTGACTGACTGGCCCCAAAAGGTATTGGATCAGTTGGGCAGGAAAACAAAAAGAAATACTTCATGTTTAACACATGATTTATAAAAGTCAGTGTATACCAAGAGTATATATTCCCCATTCTGAAGGAGGTATGGGCATCCTCAAAATTGATTTCATGTATAGATCTGCAATCATAGGACTGCATACATAGGCTCATAGGTGTTTACTAGGCAAATAACCATAGGGGCCTTTTAAAGCATAGCCATGCATCTCAAATCTTTGACAAGTTCTGATACCCTTGACAAGTGTAAGTACGGGCCTGGGAGATGAAACATTTACAGGTTACCTGTGTCCATTAGAGGCATAGGTGCCAAACCATGGATGAATTTCCGGGTTCCCATTCAATTATCCAATTTCCACTTGATTTGGGCTAGGGAGGAACTCTGCTTCATGTGGATGGGCAGCCTGTTCCATAGACGGGGTAGTTTCTGGGATACATACGTATCTCTCCAGCAGGTCCTATTGACATCACTGGCAAGGTTTAAGTCTTTAAAGCAGGTAATTCTGGTGCTGTTTGTTTTGTGGATATCCAGGAGGTCTATCAGAGTGGGGTCTGACAACGCTCTGTATGCCAGGCATAGATCTCACCTCAAAAGCCTGCAGGAGACAGAATACAAGGATAGGGCCCCTTGAGGCAGTCTGCATAGGACATTTTATTTACACCGTGTATTCCTTTAGTGAGAAACATCTGTGGACATTCCAGTTGTTGGATATGCCTGTTTAGGTACATACCAAAGGGTGCACTGTACTCAATGACAGATCTGATGAATGCCGAATACAGTGGAACAATCACTTCCTTGGACTTACATGCCACACCTTTGTTTATACGTTGCGCAACACCAGGCTACCTGAGGTACAGCTGTGTTGCACTCAAGCCCAGACTCTTCACTCTCAGCATGGGATACCTCCCCTCTCAGAAGCTGCAACTAGCCAATGTATGTACCTGTAAAATGTTTTATGCACCTGTGCTAATTTGTAGTGAGCATACTGCCTGGGACCTCTGACCACCCCTCTTTGTGATAGTGTTTATCCTCCCTTCCCTACCTTAAACCATTATCATAGCTATTATTCATAGCTCTGGCTTTCACTGAAGAAATGAACGCCTCTAGCAAACCGTACATACTGCTCCCCAGCTTTAGCCTTTCCCTACAATAGCTCTTTCCTATGTCTACACTCTTCTAATTGGGCTTCTCCTTCCAATTTTCTCCTTGAAAATACTTACATATGGCATAGTCCTTAGATTATGTATTTTCCCTCTTACTTAGCTGATTCTGTCCACTGGAAGTTGTTTTATTTGTTCTTGCTAAGTTAGATAGCGGGCTTAACCCGCTTCAAGCTCACTCCACTCCCCTGCCCTCAATTCTCACCTGCCCCTACTACGCCTACATTTATTTTAAACCGGCCACACCCTACTCCACTTAATCAATCCTAATACCCCTAATCTAATCCACACCTAGCAGGTACTGCATCACACACAACCACTTTATATCTCTACAACTCACACCACCACACTATACAAACATGCTAATTATACACCTTGCTTCAATACTATGTTTAACTTTACTTACACATCTTACATCCCCTCACAGTATCACTAGTACCAATCTCCACATAAGTACCCCCAGACTGACACAACCGCAGCACAAACTACATCCCTCCATTTCAATAGCCCACTCTATTTACAACACTACCCCAATCTCACTAGCAAAATTCAGTCTTAGCTCTCCACTCAGCACCCTGGATATCTTTACAATATGATAAAACCATACATAAACTTATAAAAATGCTGCATCTAATAACAACAAAACTACTACATAGTGAAGATATTCATCCCAACCCTAGACCCAAAATTCCTTCAACCAACTCTATCAACTCCACCCCCCCACCCTACCTCAACAGAAAAAATTCAGACCTCCTAATACTAAACATCAACCTTAGAAGTATGCTTAATAAAATACATGAACTTTATGCTTCCCTAACGCTCTACCATCCTGACATTGTCCTGTTAACAGAAACCTGGCTAAAATCAGATATCACTGACAAAGAAATAGCACCCCCTGGTTACAATATACATAGAAAAGATGGCCTTTCTCTAGACCTCCTGAACACAGACACCCCCAATTTCTAAAATGCAGAACTAGTACTAACCAAACTCTATCTTAACCCAAAATAAACATCTAAATATTATAGGCATTTACATCCCACCTGGCCGGAACATCCCTATAATGGAACATATATTACAGTGGGCATCCATCACCCGCCCTCAAGAAACTATCATAGCAGGGGACTTTAACAGAGATTGGAATGCCTGTAATGCATCTACCTCTTCAAGCCATATTAACCTCCATGGCTACTGACAATCAATCAAAACCCCTACTAGAAATGATAAAAAAACAGAGAGTCAGTACTAGACTGGATCTTAACTAGCCATCCCAATACTGCACTAATCTCAGGCTGTCTACCTGACAGTCGCAGTGATCACCTCCCTATTTTTCTTCTCAGACAACTAATAAACCCTTCCAAAATCCCAAAATACCATCTGTTCCGTAATACCAAAAACTAATGTTCAAGAATTTACTACTTTACTTAGAAATTGCAAATGGAACCCAGTTAGCTATCTCCCTCTAGATGAAGCTGTACAACACTTTAACACCATTTTTAATAGCATCTTAAATAAACTAGCCCCCCCAGAACATTACGGCTCAAACCCATCTATACTCCCTAGCTTACTAAGTCCAACAGATCTCTACTAAAAGAAAGAGATAAAGCATGGGAGAAATGGTCCAAGAAGAAAACCACTGTAAACCATCAAAAGTACCTAGAGCGTAGAAATTCAGACCAAAAAAAATCAGGCAAGACAAAAAAAGACTACTATAACAACATCCGAAAAAAACATTTAAAAAATCCCCAAAAGTTTTGGCCCACCATAAATAAAATAATTCATCCAGGGCAAACCACCACTCCATCCCCAAAGTTATCCAATACCAAATATGATATTCCAACCCAGTTCAACAAATACTTTACTGAATCCATTTTAAACCTTATAAATACTAACTTCTCTCCCACATCCACTGTATCCCCACCAATTCACAGTTTCAGTAGCTTTCATTTTCAACCAGTCCCTACCGCTACTGTAAAAAAAATCTAAAAAAACTCAAACCAACTACATTACCTGCAGATAAGCTACCAGCGGAATACCTGAAGCTACCAGCAGAATACCTGAAACTAGCAGCTGATGCCATCTCAGTCCCCATTGCCATCCTAATAAACTGCTCGATCGCAGAAAATAAAATACCTAAACTGTGGAAAATTGCCTACATAATTCCACTTCACAAAGGCAGTAATTCAACAGATTTATCTAACTACCGTCCCATAGCCATTCTGTCTCCCCTTCCTAAAATCTTGGAAAAATGCATTCATACACAACTGCTCAACTCTATTAACTAACAATCTACTAACTCCCACACAACACAGATTCTGACCTAATCATAGCACTACCACAGCACTAATGCGTTTTACGAATACCGTTATCCAACTCCAAAGTGAAGGCAATCTAGTCTCAACTTTCCGTGATCTGTCAAAAGCATTTGACACTGTATCTCATACCAAACTCTTAAATGTCCTAGCTGATCTAAACCTCAGCCAGACAGCAATAGCCTGGTTTCATGACTATCTGGAAGGCTGTCAACAAGCAGTATTATGGCAACGAAACCTCTCCCTCTTCTGCCCGTTTCTCCTTGGGAGTCCCACAAGGATCTATCCTTGGCCCACTCCTCTTCACAATCTTCACAAACTCCATACAGCTACAAGTAACACCACACTCATACAGTATGCAGAAGACTCAACCCTTATATGTGCTGCTCCTACCCTCCAGCAACTAGAACACATAACACAACAGTCATTTGCAGCTATAGAAGCTTGGCTAACCAATGCTCAACTAATATTGAACCCCAAAAACTAAACTAATCCTATGTCACCCTACCAGAGCCCCTAACACCCCCCTGCATTCAAAATTACCTCAGTTAATACCATCATATCCCCAGTTTCTAGTACTAAGGTTTTAGAGGTCACAGTCCTTAAAAAAATGTTCAGAAAAAGCTAGGGTGCCTCTACAGGAGTAAACATTATCTCAAAGCTGACACCAGAGCTACTATTGCTAGAACCCACCTTACCTCAACCTTACATTATGCATTCCCTATCCTTACCAATCTAAGAAAGTCAGATATAATAAAACTAGAAACCTGTTATAATAAAATAGAAACATTTGCGACAGGCGCTAAATACAGATTCCACCACTGCCGCTCACTCAGAAAACTTTCATGGCTTGAATTCCCCTCATTGCTAAAATTCAATCAGCTCAAAATGGCCAAGCAAAAAATAAACCAGCCTGAAAAAAATCCAGCCCTAAAGAATTTACTATCTCACTACTCTAATAAGAAGACCCTTTACTCTAGCAATAAGGCATTTCTAGAAATAACAAAAAGCAAAAATCACACTGGAGAATCCCTCTACTCCTGTAGCATCACCAAAGTCTGGAATAGTCTTCCATTTGACATTAAATCCAACACTAACATAGTTCAATTAAAAAACTATTAAAAGCCCACCTATCTGCTACATGTATCTGCCCATGTACTGAACCTGGCTACAATAACTAAATTGGAATAAACCAAGTTCATCTAACAGACTGGGCAAACTACTGCCCCAGACTAAAACCAACTATCTAAATTATCCTGTCTCTAGCTAACTCACACAAAACTACCTACAAACTTTCTAAAAGTATATCCCACTACTCTCTTCTACTTTCTCTCCACATATTTCTCCCTTTTCAAACCTCTTAGCTCAAGCTTGCATATACTGGCCAATTTTGTAAAGCCTGTATATTAAATATTCTCGTCAAACAGGTCTGCTTGTACCATTTATTGTACCCTCTAATAGTACCTCTGACTTCTAGTCTGCTATGTAGCATTACTATTGCTCTCTTAAGAAACACTACGCAAAATGTTAAGATGCTAAATCGTTTTCTCTTTCACTGCATGTCTTGGAGCTTTACTCCTCTGGCCTCCCCTGAAAATAGACTTGTTGTTCACTCGGACTTTCCTGGTAAACAAATGTAAAATAAATAAATAAACATAGAATGATTTCCTTACCACTGTAGACACGTGATGGTCAAAGGCTAGATTACTATCTATGTGTGTCCCTGACTACTGGGTCAGCTCTAAGAGGTGCTTTGTCAATATGATACTTCCCAGGAATGGATGACTTCCCAAAGGATACTATTATACATTTCTTGGCATTTAGTTTTAGTCCATGGTTCTGACGCCAGTTGTTTGTCTGTGTCAGCCCCTCCTGGAGAACATTTGTGTCAGTGTGAGATTCAATGACAGCTCCTAATTTGCAATCATCTGCAAATTTAGCCAGCCAAAGACCACTGACACTGACCTTGACTTCTGAGAAGTAAATGCAAAAAAGGAAAGGTCTAAGGACTGATTCCTAAGGGACTCCACTTCTGACTAGCCTCTTTGTAGAGGTGGACTCCCCAATTCTAACTCCTTGGGTCATGTCTGTGAGCCAGTTTACTATCCACTGGGTGACAAATGGGTTTGTACCCAACCTCTTGAGATTGTCAACAATGCTCAAGTGGAGTATTGTGTCAAATGCCTTGGCCAGGTCAAGGTAGGCAGCATGAAGGATTTTGCTCTCATCCATTGCTTTGGTGACCTTCTCAAAGAAGTCCACCAGGTTGAGTAGGCATGATCTGCCCTTGATGAAACCAAACTGGGTTGCGTCTAGTGTCTGGAGGTTTACTATATCTCTACTGATCATCTCCATGATAATTCATTACATGGCTTTACATATAAGACTAGTGAGACTTATGGGTCTGTAGTTTCCAGGGTCTGTAGATGGCCCATCTTTGTGCAGAGGGATGACTGTTGCCTTTCTCCATTCATGAGACACAGATCCTGTTTGGAGGTTACAGTTAAATAGTAATTCTGGAGGTCCTGATAGGTCATGTTTCATGCTATTTAGAAGACATCCTGGGATATTGTCTGGGCCCATTGATGGAGTGTTCTTCATCTTAAAGAGAACGTTAAGGACCTGTTCCCTAGTGATAGTAGGGGGAAGTTATGTTTGATGATATTTCCTGAGGGAAGGTTGATGGGATATCAGCCAGGAGGTTTGCTATATCTTCTGGCTCAGTATAGGTGGCTCCACTTAATATGAGTTCTGCACACAATTGTGTATTGCCTTTGAGGTTGCGGACATAGCTAAGGAATGGTTTTGGTTGTCCTTGGCCTGGGAGGCCAAACTTATCTCAAATTTGGCTTTGGTAGACTATTTGTTCTCCAAGTTGTTTGTTTAGTTTGATGAGAGTGCTTTTATCCTGCTGGGTGCTGCACCTCCTAATTTTTGCCATGATTTTCTTCCACCTGTTATACAGCCTATTGATTTTATGATTCCACCAGGGTTGCTTGTTTTTTAAGTTAGTTCTGTACTTCTTCCTGGTGGGTACAGCTGCCTCTATGCAGCTATTAACATGCTCGTACAGGGTTTCTGTGAACAGTTCTGCATAGGCAGCAGAGTTCTCAGGGTTTATGGGGGCTTGAAACTTTGCCAGGTTATCACTTAATAGCAGGAGGTTAGCCTTAGAGTAGTTCCTGAATATTCTAGGTTTAGCTGGTGGTCCAGGTTTTATTTTTACCGGCAGTCCCTGGGTTAAGGACGCGATCCAATTTTTAGTCTGTCCTTAAGTCAAATTTGTATGTAAGTCGAAACAAGTATATATGGTACTTATTGTCACTTAGTCAAATGTTTGCTTCAGTCTAGTACTTATTTTACTTTTTTTTTGCACATAAAACACTTTAGAAACATTTCCAAATAAAAATAGTTTTAAACATAATACTGTATAGTGTAGTAATAATAATAATACTGTAAGTACAGTGCAATAACAGTACAGTAACTGTGTTCATACATTACAGTACAGTAGAACATTCCATATAAAAAAAAAATATGTTAAACTTACCCCTTTTTAAACTTCACGTCACATTTCTGTACTACAGGCATCACCTAAGAATGTTTTTCACTCTTTTCTCAACTTTCAGACCTCTGCCAGACCTCCTACTGTCACCTAGACCCTAGTCAGCCTCAATGTCATTTCCCCTTTTGACTGTACAGTACAGTAACTGCTTCAATAGTGTACTGTACAAGGCAGCGGTCTTGACCAATCAGATCAGCAACATAGTGATCTCTTAACCAATCGGATCTCTTGTTCTCCATGCAGGCGGAAGTAATTCCTCTAACAAGACATACGAGCAGCTTCAGAAACAGAGAAAAGGCATGTACAACATAATTCTTCATGTTCAAGGTAAGATTTGGGTAACTTTAAGGATTTTCATTTTATTTCCAACATTGTGACAGCCCATTCTTATCTATGGGTTGTCCTTATGTCAGTTGTCTGCAACCTGAGGACTGCCTGTACTTCAAAGGAGACCTTTTTGTGGTCTAACCTTACCAGGGACAGCATTACAGTAGGGGGAGTGCAGCACTCTCCCATATTAGTGAGGACCATATCCAGTATGGTTGCACCCCTGGTTGGTGTACTGAATATCTCATCCAGGGAGTTGTGTTTACAAAATCAAGGAATCTCTGTGCATGTACATTTGGTATCGTATAGGATTCCCAGTTAATAGTGCAGTAATTAACGTCACTAATGACTATGGTATTAGGTTGGATGGTTAGTGATTCTAATAAGTTTAAATACATTGTATGGGTTTCCTGGGTCACAGAGAGGAACATATAGCTTGCAATTAAGTGTCATTAGATTTTGCCTATGGTGATAAGAATATGGAGCAGCTCAAGTGCATTGCCCTGTTTCACATGCCTTGAAGTATATTTATTTTTGATGCAGACAGATACACCTCCACCTTTAGTCCCTACCTGTGAAGTAGCTGGCCTAAATGTGTGGAATGCATTATAACCTTGCACTGTTGGTGTGCTCTCTGCAGCTTTAAACCATGTCTCAGTGACCACACAAATGTCAGCATTCTCTACGGTAAAGATAGCATCTAGGGAGTGGAGTTTTTTGTTTAGACTCCTAGCACTGAGCAGTAACACCTTTAGATTTTCTTGGTTTTGATTTGCTATGTCGGAAGTACTTTCAGTTTGGCATTGCCTAAAAAAGCCACTATGGGGGAAGACAATGTTTTAGTTAATATTCAAAAGCCTAGAGGAGAGAGGTGCAGACCATCCCTGGCAAAACAGCATGATCTATTGACCGTCTCCTTTCATGCTGACAAATATTGCACCCCCTTAGAATGACACCAGAAACTAAGCCAATTATTAAAGTCAACCATCTTTTGTTCATAGTGTGCCATCATCCTTGGAGAAGGTAAAATGCTGCTCAATGCTAGGCTCATACCAGCTTGAGACACGTACTCTGAGAGCTCCATGATGTCTCTCTTCAAATAGTCTAGCGAGGTAAGCAGTGGTGCAGCGGTAGTGCTGTCACCTCACAGCAAGAGGTTCTCTGGTTCGCTTGTCGGCTGGGGTGCCTTCTGTGTAGAGTCTGCATGTCCTCCCTGCATTCGTGTGAGTTTCCTCTGGGTGCTTCGGTTTCCTCCCACAATTCAAAGACATGTATCTGGAGCTTTTCACCCCAGGCCTCTTATGAAAACTGGCTTTGTTCCAAGTCGGACTTTCCCAGTAAACAAATGTTAAATAAATAAATAATAAATATACTCCCAGATGGACTATGACTGAGTCATATTGGTAATTGTGGTTCAGTGACCTGAGTGCATGCGTAATGTGGCAGATCCTATACCCTGATAAGCAAATGACTGTGACATTCTCCTTACTCAGCCTGGTGAGAGGGAAGTCAGTGTGTCTTACGATGGAGTCTCCAATGGCTAGAATGTTGGATTGTGTGGTGATTTGCCTTATGGGCTTAGAGGTAGAGGCTCCATGAAATGCAGCCCTATGTGTTGATGTGGTTGTTGTTTTGAAGAGCACATTTGGTGCTGCTGAGGGTATTTGTGATGTTTACTTCGTCTAGGAGGTCTTTGTGGTTTAGGAAGGTTACATTTAAGTGCCTCAGCATATGTGGGTCGATATGTCTTGTTTGAATTGTGCATGATGGGTGCAGCGTGTTCTACTGACAGCCTTACTGACATTAGCAGCACTTTTATGTGAGAGCTTTGCTCCAGTGACATTGTGTAAATACATCTCTCACATACCATATCAGTTTGTTTGAGAATTAATTGGTTGTCAGTAAACATGAGACAATTTCTACACTGCCTCAGGATGCCCACATCCACCAAGCCAGTAACAGAGACAGTAGAAAAGTTCATATCCATGGCCACAGACCCTTTTTTATTGATTAGACTGTTGGAGTGAGAATATCAATCTCTGTCAGGAGTATCCAGTCTGCAACTATGGGGACAGTGCTTGTCACTGCAAACTAGTTGTCCTATGTGCAACAAGGTATTGGAGAAGTTTCAATTGCGCTTTTACAGGAAAAATGTCACTCAAGGTGTCTGAGTCTATACAGAGCACTGCCAAACACTTGAGGGGAAACTAATATGTAGAACCTGAAAAGTTTAGGCAGATATTCTTTAGTTACAAATAAATCACGCAGTACTTACTAAAAACAAAGAATTAGCTTGTCAAGAATGATGAAAAGAGGGGATTCCCATGAATGGCTACTGCCTGGCTACTACTAATGTTGGTCTCACTACAGCTTCACTCTGCTGGGATACAATGCTCCTTTGCTTCTTCTCTCACCAGAAGCAAAAATGTTAGCACCGATCCCAAGATGAAAAGCAAGCCACAGCCTGTTTGGTGTTCCTCAGTCTAGTCCCAGATGATGCAAGGGTCTGTAAGCGTGTCGCCTTTTTCTAGTAGATGCCTTGAATAACAACCAGACCAATCAGGAATGTTAAGCACAGAGACTCACTCTCCAACCAGAAACAGTCAGTAATCAATGCATGCTGCTCCTTCTGTCACCAAGACTAGAATATAAGCACAGATTCAAAGCTGTCACCTATAAAACAGTTATTAGCCTTTCTGGTGATCAGCAGTCTCCAGGATATAATGTCTTTGCATTCATTCTCTCACCAAGAGAAAACAGAATTACTAATCCCAAGATGACTACTGAGAGGCAGAATGTGGGCTCTCCAATAACTGGTGGTCTTGTAATAGATGTTTAACGGCAAGATGAAAAAAATGGTTTATCCTAAACACTGCAGTGTGCACTAAGCAGTTAGATATGAAAGTGGATAACTTAAGTTTTAGCTGTCTAAGTGGAGAGCCACTATTTTTAAAAGAGCAAGATGAGAAGAGAAAGGGGTGGGCACTTTTGCATTCTGGTACTATGGGACACAGTGGGATGGCCAATACATTTAAGTAGTTAAAGGGGAGTGATTTCACAAAACAATAACTGTGTGCTTACTCACACAGCCAGTGAAAGGAGAGAGAAGGAGATATATGGTCAAATCAGCATAAGGGGCAGGCAAGGAGAAAGACATTGGTGTTTCAGAACACAACAGTAACAGGGTATGAGGGTGGGCAAAAAAAATCTGTCTGACTCACAAGAGACACAGTTGTGGTCTCTTTTCAAGTTTTAATATGCAATTACAACCAGAATACAAGTAAAACACAGTGTAAAGAAAACAAATCATAGTATATAAATAGAAAAAGGGAATAAAGCAATATAAAGTGCAAGAAATCAAAAGCAAACTGACCTTTCCATCACAACAAGCCATGGGAGAGTCTGGGTGAGCTTTTTCCAGTAAAGCTAAAGCTTTATCTGTATCTGCTGACCTCACAAGATCCAAACATATTGAAAGTTTTAAAACATGAGGAGAACAAGTCTAAGATGACTTCCTTGCTTAGTTTAGCAGAAGCATTACAGTATCAAGTGGATAAAAATCAGGCAGCAACTGAATGTGCCAAAAAACAAAGGAAAAAAATATAAGGTGAAGGATCAGATAAGAAGGCAAGAAATGTGGAAAAGGCATAAATACAGATGCAAGTACAGAAAACTCTTGTAACAACCTCATGTTGATCAACATCTGATGCAGGAGTGGTTTAGCAGAGGTGAATTTAAACCAAAAGATGAAAGGTTAATATTGGAGGCCCAGGTTGGTGGACTACATACATGTTGGTTTACAAAGTCCACTGAACATTTTGGAAAAAAACGAAAAATGCAGGTTTTGTAAAACAGAATTGGAGACATTTGCACATCCTGTTGTTGGGTGTGATACACTAATGGCAGATAGCCTGTGCTCTGAAAGACATAATAATGTGGCAAGCCTGTTGCATTGGGAATTATGGAAACTTTACAATATTGAAGTAGCTGAGAAGCATTGGAAACATGAGCCAGAAAGCATTACAGAAAATTATGAAGATCACCCATTACCAACAGTTAAAAAAATAGATGCAAGAAAAACAGATATAGTAGTCCATGAAAAGAAGACAAAAGGAGCATTAATCATTGAATTTGCTATACCCAATGACTACACTGTCTTGCATACAGAGAGACACAAAATCATAAAATGCCAGGATTTGCAGGCAACAAGAAGGGCAATGTGGAAGAAGGATACTGAGACAGTTACAATAGTAGTAGGAGCAATTGGTCTTATAAAAAATAATTTACCCTCTCTAAAAACTGCATTTTACCTGATTTTGGTCTAGCACTCAAGTGTGGGGTCATTTATTGCACTGGTGTGATTATTTTGCTGCTTGTGTATCTCTGCTACCTTTAAACTACAACAAAAAGAAAAAAAAAAAAATCTTGTTTTTTTTCCCACTTTCTGAAGGTTAAGAAAGTTCAGTTACAGACTTGCTGTTGCCTTTTTTTTTTCCCGTGCCGGAATAAAATAGGGCACTTCCAGTTCTCCGGTTCTTGCTACTTGCTGTTCTGAACTGTTTGGAAGTTTCTAGAAGGCCATTGCTTGTTTGGGCTAAAGGGAAGTCTCTGTGTTCACCAGTGGGAGTGGTTAACACTGAACAGCCTGCCTGTCCCTGGAGGAGTGGTTACTACCTAGAAGCTGTAGTTTTATTGGCCATTTTGGGTCAATTCTAAACTCCTTGATCTCTCTCTCTTAAAACCCGGCTGCCTCGTGGTTTTTGGCGTCTTTTCAGGCTTGCTAGTTGTTGCGGAAGCACCTACCAAGGGGAGAAAATGCTGAGAGAAGAAAAGGAGCCACTTTTGTGATTTTAAGTATTTTCTTCTGATTTTTTGTTAAGTGTTACTGCTTTGCCGCCTACTTTTCGGCATTTTCCGGCTTGCTAAAGTTTATATCTGTAACAATAACAGTACTTGGAACACATCTAGAGCCTGTTTACTGCATTTCCTGTGTTGCACTTAATTTAAAATCGTTTTTTTCTCTAAAAACTGCATTTTATCTGATTTTGGCCTAGCACTCAAGTGTGGGGTCATTTATTGCACTATTGTGATTATTTTGCTACTTGTGTATCTCTGCTACCTTTAAACTACAACAAAAAGAAAAAAAAACAAAAAAAAATCTTGCTTTTTTCCCACTTTCTGAAAGTTAAGAAAGTTCAGTTACAGACTTGCTGTTCTGAACTGTTTGGAAGTTTCTAGAAGGCCAGTGCTTGCTTGGGCTAAAGGGAAGTCACTGTGTTCACCAGTGGGAGTGGTTAACACTGAACAGCCTGCCTGTCCCTGGAGGAGTGGTTACTACCTAGAAGCTGTAGTTTTATTGGCCATTTTGGGTCAATTCTAAACTCCTTGATCTCTCTCTCTTAAGACCCTACAACTCTCTTTTTGAGCGGTTTTGCGCACTGAGCAGCATCGGGCAGCACCACCTAAACAGGTTTAAACTATTCCAGGCTCCACAAAGTCTGCTCTTCACTTTTTCCCTTAGAACTGTTCACACTCTCAAAGTAATCACTCTATTCTCTTTCTAAAGCCCTGCACTTGCTCAGCTCTTATTAGGAAACACTAACTAACTAAAGCACTACACCCTCCTTGACTTCTCATAAGTATTAGGCTCCCGATTGGTCCTTCCTGATCAAGTGAAAAATCAGTTCCCTTCCCTAATCTGATCAGTAAAAAAACAGTTCCCTATACTAATCTGGTATGTCCAAGGGTCAGTTTCAAGGTTGCTCTCCAGTTCAGCTGGTGAATCTGGGAATTTTGAGGCAATGTTACAATTGCCTTATGTACACAGACAACCCTCTCCTCCTTCCAACCAACTCTAATACATGTGAGAGATGCAGTTACACAGCCAAACTGGAGGCACAGCTCTCTCAACCCAAGACTGGTACAGTCAGTCAGGAGGAAAAGGTAACCACCCACACCACAAATCCAGTCTCACACAGACCTATTGCATCTGCATACCCAACACATAAACACACAAAAACATACTCGGAGACTCTAAATAAAAATCTGCCTAAACAGCAAAGACCTCCTAAGCAGATATCCAAGCAACAGCCACCCTTCAACAATACCCACAAATCACATATCTCACAAAATCAGTGTGCCTCACAGTCACAGCCCTTAAGGCCAAACAACACACCAAATACACGTGTTATAGGGGACTCTATTGTCCGGCACACTGACATCCCGCTCACCAAACTGAACAAGGAGAAAGTCACTGTAAGCTGTCTGTCAGGTGCCAGGATCCGCCACATAACACAAGCACTCAGGTCACTCCAAAGCAAGTACAAGTATGACTCCATCATTGTCCATGCTGGTGTGAATGACCTGAGACGTACCTCCCTGGACTACATGAAAAGAGGCATAGAGGAGCTCTCTGACCATGTAGCCCAGGCTGGTATGACCATGACCTTGAGTAGCATTTTGCCCTCACCAAGAATGATGTCACAGTATAAAGACAAAATGATCAGTTTCAACATTTGGCTAAAGTATTGGTGTCATTCAAAGGGGATCCAGTGTCTGTCAGCCTGGGATGACATTCTCGACAAGCCACGTTGCTTCGCTAGGGATGGCTTGCACCTGTCACCCTTAGGCTTTTGTATACGGGCCAAGGCTCTTGCCACCCCCATAGTGCCTTTTTTAGGCAAGGCTCAAAGGACAAACCCACCTCCATAGACAACCCAAGGATAAAAAAACTAAAGGTAATGCTACTCAATGCCAGATGTCTAAACCTCAAGATGCACCCACTCAAGGCTCTCCTCAGTATGGAGAAAATAGATGTCTGTGCAGTAACAGAAACCTGGTTCAAGGCTCCTGAGAGCACCCCAGCACTACCAGGTTATAACTCATACCATGCGTTTCGGCCCCAAAACTCGGACCGAAGCAGAAAAGGAGGGGGAGTATCTATATTCATCAAAGATACCTACACCTCAAGGTTATTGGCACTGCACGAAGCCTTGGAAGCCATCCATGTGCAACTAACAGTAGGCAAAACTGCCTTTCAGTTTGTAGCCTGCTACAGAACACTCTCCCTATTACAGGAACCCCACTTTGCATTCCTGAGAACACTGGATAATATGAAGGTCTCTCCAAACACTATGTTATTGGGTGACTTCAACTACCCAAACATTGACTGGGAAAACTACTCAAGCCCAAACACCCTCGCCCAACGGTTCCTTGAATTTATAAACTCTAATGCAATGGAACAACTGGTCACCACTCCCACAAGAGGGAAAAACATATTGGACCTGGTCATCACCAGCATGGGGACTCTATGTTCCACACCAGAGGTAAACCGCTCATTGGTAAGATCAGACCATAAACAAATTTCCCTGGACATCCATATCCCGTCCCCACCCCCAGCCAAGGAAATCACTGTAAAGAATTTCTCAAAAGCCAACTTTGCACTTCTCAAGACTGAGGTGGAATCCTTCAAAGCCCCTGTGCCAGAGGGTAATACAGCCCAATCCGCAGAATCCTTTACAAATGCATTCTATGAGCACCTGCATGAATGCATGGATTGTGTTATCCCAAATAAAACCAAGACTCACTCCTCCAAAAACAGGAGACCTGCCTAGTGGATCCCGGCCATAAATAAGCTATACAACAGAAGGAGGAAGCTACTACATGACAGAGCAAAATCCCAAAAAGGGAAGGCATCTCTGATCAGTATTAGCAAGAAACTTTGATCCCTCATAAAATCATCAAAGGCCAGTTTCGAAAGAAAAATTGCCCTAGACACTAAAGATAATCACAAGGCCTTCTTTAGTTATGTCAGAAACATGGGCGGAAACTCCCAGATATGCTCTGAACTGTTGCATAACATTACAAAATATACCGAACCTACAGACATAGCCAACATCCTGGCAGACAGATTCAGCACAAACTCCCCCCCCTTTCCCCCCCAAAGGATCAAATGCCTGTCCCAACCGAATGTAACCTCCCTGACATCACAGATGCACAGGTGAAATCTGCCCTCTCCAAAGCAAAAAACACAGCATCTATGGGACCGGACGGTGTCCCAGGCTGTGTCTTACATGAGCTCCAAGAAGAACTGAACCCTCACATTAAGTCACTGTTCAAACTTAGCCTTACTACAGGATATGTACCCAAAGAATGGCGTACAGCTACAGTGGTCCCACTCCACAAAGGTGGTGCCACAATGGACCCCGGAAATATCGCCCCATAAGCCTGACTAGTCTGGTCTGTAAAGCTATGGAGCGTATTATCATGGAACTCATAAAGACATTGGGAGCCTCCAGACACTGGACCCTACCCAATTCGGCTTTGTTAAGGGCAGATCTTGCCTCTTAAACCTAGTTGATTTCTTTGAAACAGTTACCAAAGCCATAGATGAGGGCAAGGTAGTCCACACAGCCTACCTGGACCTTGCAAAAGCCTTCGACACAATACCCCAAATTGGAAAAATACAATTCAAAGACCCAACTGCTCCATTCATCTATTTCAATGGAGAACAGATTTACACCATTAGCTGCTTTAGTAGAGACATCTTTGGTATTGGATGCCAAAGATAATACTTTCTCCTCAACAGATATTAGCACTGAAGACATCAAAGATATGGAAAATTCCTGGGCAGAGGCAAGGAATTACAAGCAGCAGTGGGATCCTGGTTCATTCTAAGATTTGTTAACTATTATACTCAGAAGGCATGAGCGCAGTCCTTATAAGCTGGAACATGCACAAATAGTCCTGGAGTTGTGCTTCAATACTGTACATTCTGTGAGCTGCATGAAGCAGATTTTGTTTCAGTATGCTGGACTAGATTTTGGGAACTCTCTCTTTCTGGGAGCAGAGGGTCTGGTTTGTCATTCAATTATTGCTTATCAGTTATAAGAAGTTTTAATGATGTTAAATACAGTTCTGTTGCCTTAGGGAGCTCAAGCTCAAACAAGCGCTACCACATAACTGTTTGGATTTAATGTTTGTCATTTCGGCTTTTCCCGGTTAGGGGTCGCCACAGCGGAACTCCGGTCCGCTAATGTTTGGCAGTCGATTTTTATGGTGCCAAGTGGCCAGCCCAACACCCAACCTTCAGTGAAGGCACGCCCATTCACGCATGTTTTAGAAAGCCAATCGCCCGTGGGGAGGACATGCAGACTCCACACAGAAGGCACTCCAGCCGAGAATCGAACAGGAGAACCTCTTGCTGTGAGGCAACAACACTGCCGCTGTACCACCGATTCAATATTGTGGCTAATTACTATAACAGATTCAATAACATAATGTGGATGAGTCCCACACCATTTATATGCCTTGCATTTTGTGGAACCCAAGATTATGTAGGCGATACTGCTGTGTGATAAGGGTTAGCTCACGACAGGGTAATAAACAAGCCTCGCCTAGTTCAGGAAGTTATTCCTCATTGCTTTCCCACTCACTTCACTAACAGTGATTGGAAGCCTAATACACCTTCCAACTATTAGCAATATGGATAGGGAAAAAACTCAATTTCAGGGGAAGGATCATAAAAGACCAAGAAACAGAAAATTAGAATGGGGATGGATGTTGACTACATTAGATGCCTAAGTTGAATGTTAAGAGGGCTGCCACTGCAATCAAAGAAGTGATGGTATACAAGGCTATCATTGTTCTTTCTCCAAAAATTGTACTATTACAGGAAATTAAAATGAATAAGTCAAGAATGGCTAAGTTTACAAAAAAATGGAGAGGGATTTAAAACTTAAGTTTTGCAACATCATCTAAGGGGTGTAGCAACCTCAATCCTTGGCACCCTAGGAGGCAGTTGAAAAAAGAAGAGGATATGCAATTTAGATGGTTAATTCTTATGCTCACTTTCACATTTGGAAAAATATTGATAGACAAGTTTTATGGCTCTAACGAAGAGTTACTAAAGCAATTCATTACAGGAATTGAGCTACTGAAAGATGGATAGGAGATTCTTTTGAGAAGATGAGACTTTAATGCAGTGCTAGACCCTGAGAATACCAATGAGCAGAACAGATTGCTGCGGACAACTAGGGAATTCAATAACATGTTTGTGGAGGTGGACTTAACAGACATATGGAGACAGTATCACCCATTATAAAGGAGTTTACTTTCCATGATTTTTCTGGGGTGTGGCCAGTAGGCTTGAACTATTCAGCTTTAAAAAATTAAATTGGATTACGGTACATTTTAAAGTTCATGTATGCCAAATTGATACATATGCGGCAAAGAACACCTCCATATTAAAATAATGGGTGGGGGCAACAAGCAAAATGAGACATGTTGGCAATGCCCCATTTTACTACCACCTGGTATGGTTATGCAAGGGGATAGTACATATTTGGAAGAAAGTAATTAGTGGGATTTTTGGGGCAGCCAGACAAACTTCCCCAATCTAGCAACTGTAAATTTTGATTGCTCGGTCTCATACTCACTGATATGAATCTCCCTAAAACTTTTGTTTTTTTGGATTAGGAATGTAATATCCACGATTCTGTCTGTAATTTTTCAGGCTTAGAAAGTTTGTCAGGATAATTAGATTAAGCAAGTGCATCTAATGAGCTATAGACGTAAATTGTGAAAAAGTAATAAGACTGACATGAACACCTAATCAGAGGTACGAAGCATTTCTCTATGTGTTTACTGGTTACAGAGTAAGGAGGGAGGGTTAAATGATAAGGGAATCAAGTTTCATATGGAGGTAGATGATAAATGTCTTTGAATGTGGCGAAAATTATGTTAGTAGTGCAAGATGATTGTATAGACACATTGTATTTCTCGTTGCATAATTTGGGGTTTGTTCAAATGTTAATGTTATTTGACTCTGGAAAAAAGCTTTGTGAGTAAAAAAGTGCATCAATTGTAGTAGGTAATGCCATGCACTATAAACAGCACACGAGGATTTGAACCACAATTTGTAACAAGAAGGAACCATTTAAAAAAAAACAAAAACAAATGTAGACTCATTTGTTGGTGCTGTATTTTAATTAATATTAACATACAACTATACCAAGCTTGACATATGATTCTTAAGACTATTTTAAAACTATCTAATGGATGTTTGTGTATTTTTGGTGAAAAAAGTATTACCTGTCAGAATGGAGTTCAGTGGCTGAAAAGAACATTAGCAAAACTGAAAATTATTGCTGCTAGTATATAATCAGAAAGACTAAGAAATTTGATCAAGAAAATTAACTGAAATAATCATACTGGCTTCTGCACTGAGATATGTCTTACAGGTACTATCTGTAAAAACAGCTAATAAAATTGGCAGCCTTAACATTTGCAGTCACATTTATAAGTTAAGTAACAACATTCAAAATGTTTCCAGAACTATAGAAGATACATTTCCATACCAATATGTTTAAGTTTGTAGAACCACTTATTGTGAACAAGATATGGTTTCATAACAATTACTTAATATATAATGCAGCTTCCAAATGCAAGCATAACTAATATGTAATGCGTGGAGCATGGTGATTAAGTTCCACTATTAGGAAAAAAGGCAAATCTTAATGAGGTTGTATGTATATCGGAGTGCACTACTGCTGTCGCCTCTCTCTGCTATATATGACAGCTACACAATCACTTCAACATTTTAGAGTATGAAGTCTTCAGTTTCTGTAGCATTCCTGCCATTCTATTACATTTGTATACCCTGGAAAAAAGCTACCCATCTATGTCAAGCAAAGTTCTTCATTAGCACTCTTCAAGAAAAATCTTGGTGAGTGGATGGGAAATAGGAAATACACCCCGGGGATCACTTCTGTGTCTCTGCTGGACAGTGGCACAGGAAAATAGCTTTCTTGGGTGGCGTAAGCTATGGTACCTTGCTGGCTAGGCTTACATAGGCCCTTGGGCCGATAGCCTAGTACCTATCTATGAACCTATGGATTTGACCTGTTTATGAAAACAGTCAAGAATGTGAGACAGAAATGAATCCTAGTTTGTGTTATTTATGCTGTGGTTATTAGCAACTGTAGTCAAAATGCTAAAACACGCATACTTGTACTGCAACAATACATAAAGATCTGCATTCTCTATCAGAAGTTACCTCTATAAATTATACACAGCATGTCCTGAAATTGATAAATATAAAAATAAAATGGGTAGATCAGTCCTAGTATTAGATTTCAAGTTTCAGCTGTCAGTAGTACTGTTATATGTTTAAACAGAATACTGCTATAAAGAAAAAAAATGTGAATTGGGGTATAAAGTACTGCAATAACTTAGTCTGAAAAAAAATATTCACATAGAGGAGAAACTACTCTAAATATCTGAAGTTCAATTATCTGCAAGAATATTTCCTATTAAAACAAAAACTGAAGTTGGTTAACCTAAACATTTATAGTATGAAGATAGAGAGCCAGTAAATGAGGAAGAAATTCTGAAAAATGTAAAATCCTCCTATATAAATAGATTTGAACAAAACAAAGGGTAAAAAGGTCATACAAACTATTCAGTAAAAACTGCAAAGAAGCAAATGTAGAGACTTCACTGTGTAATATCTTAAACCCCCTGTAGTGAAGGTCCATAAAAAATACGCAGATGATCCTTTGAAGACAAACCTGTGTCTCAGCTAATTGGCTTCTGAATTCCCTGAGAAAAGTCATTGGCCTAGTGATCCTAACCCAGTCAACAAAGTGTAAATAAATAAAGATTTTACCAATATTTGGGCTTTTGAAAGGAAGATTCTGCCTTTTTAATTCAGTAGATTTAAAAATGTTAATGAGGCATTGGATTAGTGCAGATATGTGCACATAGCTTAGCCTACCCAAGGCCTTCAATACCATTCCACACAGAGTCATTTCAGAAAAATAAATGCTTCCACACAAGCACACTTCTCACGATACAAAAATCATTTAATATAATAAGTTATGCACTTTTACTCATGATATTTGAACTTCACTAGCTCTGGGGAAAGTATAGAGCTCAGCAGCATTTTCAGAGATGCAGGAGATGTAGCCATTAAGAAGGACAAATAGGGACAGAATGAAGGAATTGTAGAATTCAAACAGCAGCTGGATACTAAATGGCTATAAAACTATATGGAGTACAAGCAGCTTTGTCACAAATACTGTGTGCATCTAAAAGGGTATCTTAAAGGTGGGCTGGAAAAATACAGCAACTAGAGTCCCACTGAACAAAACTGAAGGAAACTGAATAGAAAAACAACCCTGCACACGATCCACAAAGTTAAGGGAAAGGACAATTAGAGAATATGAAGCAGTGGGAGGTAACACTGTGTGTGCTCTGCCACATGACTGACAGAAAAATGAGTTTCCTCAAAACAGTATATTTAGAGAGGGGCATTTTCTGGTTATACTGTCCTGGGATTTGGATATGGTGATATGTGTACTTAGGGTTTATAAAATGGCAGGAGCTAATGAGATAGTAGCATTTATGGTAACAGAAAATGCACCATGGAGAAGACATACGGTAAGAAAACAAAGCAGGGGAGAATCAGATTTATGCTTTGATAGAAGTTAGATTTGACTTAAGTAGAAAAATGAGGACCTACCATGAAAGGGGTACATTTGTGATGTAGTTTTTAGCAGTACATTTGGGGTCAGAGTCTAAAGTTGTGAGGGCCACTGGAAAGCAATTATAAAGCTGGAGTGCAGCTTACAGGCACATTCTCTGGAATATTACTGCATGTCTCAACTGTTCCTGATTTTGCCTCCTTTTTGACCCTATCCCCTCATAAAATGTTTGATTTTTTTCTGGTAAATTACTGAGAATTACAGTCAGTCAATAATGTCAAGCAGTATTGTTTTATATTTTGTTGTTCAGAGAATGCATGTTGACACAAAACCTTTTCTATTAACTTTTAAGTGAAAGAGTAGTATTTAAAAATTATCCTTGAGTTTTGGGCCTTTGTCTACCCTCTATTTTGGCCCTGTCCAGAAAACAGAAGTTGAAAGATATGCTGCTAGCAAGAGCAATATGAGTGAGTGTGAAGATATAGGAGAACTGAAGTCAGTTCATGAATGAACGATTGTATGGAAAGGTTTGAGAAAATGAGAAAAATGGGGGAAAATGGAAAAAGAAAGAAAGAAGTACAGTACTATAAGAAAAAGATAAGATGACTAGCATGGCTAAAGGCAGAGCTAAGTTGAGAGAAATAAAAACATGAAGGTATGCAGGAGCATGATTTGGGAAGGATGTGAGAAAGGCTTTCTGTGAAGCTAGAAAAAAGGTGGCAAATGTCAACTAGAAGGCCAAGGCTATCCTAAAAAAGGATGTGGCCAAATGAACGATGACTAGAAAAGTACATTCCTGAGAATCTTCAAGCAATGTAGTGTCATGCTGTTTGCTAAGTGGATAAGAGGAGAAGGGCTGAAGTTCAAAAATGGCATACAGTAAGCAGAAGTACTGACTCATCACTTAATAAAAATAACTTACAGAGGAGCACTGAGCCATGGTATCCAGAGCTGGGTCATGGTCAAATGGAACCCCTAAGCAGGATAATGGACCAGGCCCCCTCTCCCAGCCATTCCAGTGTCACATTACTTACCTCTCTCACCTCAGTTACCATAAAGTATACAAAGCTGTCAACTTGCATACTATTTTCGTCTTTACGTTTGAAATGAAGACAGAGATGTGGATTTAATTTATCTTTTGTTGACCAGGATAGCCTATTTTCAGGGGAGACCTTTGGTATCATTTATACTACTAGGAAAAATTTTACCATGGCATCAGCGAACTTCCCCTATTCTTTTTGATAGCTCAGGTCAAGTGAAAAGATTTCACAGGCACAGCACATGCCATCGACCTTCAGGATTGCAGCACACCACTGAAAGTGTACTGCCGTGTCAGCAATCCATCTATGTGGCGTGGGAATAGATTATTTGTTGCACTATTAACACCACTTTCAAATTTTATAGCAGAAACACAGATGGCCATTTGCTAAACAAAATAAATGCACATTGAAAACAGACTCACCATGAGTAACAGTGAACTTTTCTTCCCTTGAAGCTCAAATTCATTGAACATTCGTTTAAACTCAGATTTGTAGCTCACATTCATTGAAAATGCACCTGGCCAATGGTAGATTAAGTCATCTAAGGGTATGATAAAGTCTGGTCATGCTTACTTTGAGTGTAATACATTTTGGTGGTTCAGCTGGTGTTCCTAGCCTCGTTTGTTGGATCTGGATTTGCTGGTTTTATCAGTGTTCCTGTTTAGTCAATGGTAGATTAAGTGTACCTTGGTCCCTGGGCTGTTTTCATAGGTTCATAGATTAGTACTAGGCTAGCTGCCCTTGTGAGCCATTTTAACCTAGCCAATTATCCCATGTGAAAATCAAAACCTGCACCTTGTGTCTGTAAGGTAAACACCTTAACCATTATGTCAAACCATGAGCCACCTGCATATACTTTTAGGACCATGCATAAATGCATGTGTTATTTGATTCACTTTTTTTTTTTTTTCCCAAAAACTTTTTATTGATTCATAACATATCAACAAAAAAAAAAAAAAAAAAAAAACACAATGTATTGAATATTGGTATTTAGAAACTAGGTGAAAATACTGAACATAAACAAACATGTAATATGATAAAACATAACACAAACAACAAAAACTGATAAAATATATGCAATATATACAAGTGTTAACCAAAATGCAACCATT
>NC_056725.1:735624315-735771815 GCF_019279795.1 Protopterus annectens
CCTTAAGGCTAAACAACACACCGAATACACTTGTAATAGGCGACTCTATTGTCAGACACACTGACATCCCACTCACCAGACTGAATAAGGAGAAGGTCTCTGTAAGCTGCCTGTCGGGTGCCAGGATCTGCCACATAACACATGCACTCAGGACACTCCAAAGCAAGTACAACTATGACTCCGTCATTGTCCATGCTGGTGTGAATGACCTGAGACATACCTGCCTGGACTACATGAAAAGAGACATAGAGGAGCTCTCTGATCATGTAGCCCAGGCCATATGACCCTGACCTTGAGTAGCATCTTGCCCTCACCAAGAATGATGCCACAGTATAAAGACAAAATGATCAATTTTAACAATTGGCTAAAGTATTGGTGTCATTCAAAGGGTTCCAGTGTCTGTCAGCCTGGGATGACATGCTCGACAAGCCACATTGCTTTGTGAGGGACAGTTTGCACCTGTCACCCCTGAGTTTTCGAATACTGGCAAAGGCTCTTGCCTCCCCCGTTGTGCCTTTTTTAGACAAGGCTCAAAAGACAAACCCACCTCCATAGACAACACAAAGAAAATACTAAGGGTAATGCTTCCCAACGCCAGAAGTCTAAACCTCAAAGATGCACGCACTTGAGACTCTCCTCAGTATGCAGAATATCGATATCTGTGCAGTAACAGACACCTGGTTCAAGGCCCCAAAAGCACCCCAGCACTATCAGGTTATACTTCATACCATGCTTTTTGGCCCCAAAACTCGGACTGAACCACAAAAGGACGGGGAGTATCCATATACATCAAAGATACACACACCTCCAGGTTAGTGGCACTGCACGAAGCATTGAAGACCATCCATGTGCAACTAACAGTGGGCAAAACTGCCTTCCAGTTTGTAGTCTGCTACAGACCACCCTCCCAAACACAGGAACCCCACTTGGCTTTCCTGAGAACACTGGAAAATATGAAGGTCTCTTCAATCACCATTATATTGGGTGACTTCAAATACCCAAACTTTGATTGAGAAAACTACTCAAGCCCAAACACCCTCACCCAACGTTTCCTAGAATTTATAAACTGAAATGCTATGGAACAACTGGTCACCACTCCCACAAGAGGGGAAACCATATTGGACCTGGTCATCACCAACATGGGATCTCTATGTTCCACACCAGAGGTATACCCCTCATTGGTAAGATCAGACCATAAATTAATCTCACTGGACATCCATATTCCGTCCCCACCCCCAGCCAAGGAAACCACGGTGAAAAACTTCTCAAAAGCAAAGTTCACACTTCTCAAAACCAAGGTGAAATCTTTCAAAGGCCCCGGGCCAGTGGAAACTACAGCCCAAAATGCAGAATCCTTTACAAAAGCATTCTATGGACACCTACAGGAATGCATGGAACATGCTATCCCAAATAAAACCAAGACTCACTCCTCCAAATGCAGGAGACCTGTCTGGTGGATCCCGGCCATAAATAAGCTATATAACAGAAGGAGGAAGCTACTACATGATAGAGCAAAATCTCAAAAAGGGAAGGCGTCTCTGATCAGTACTAGCAAGAAACTATGTTCCCTCATAAAATCATCTAAGACAAGCTTTGAAAGAAAAACTGCACAAGACACTAAGGATAATCACAAGGCCTTCTTTAGTTATGTCAGGAACCTGGGAGGCAACTCCCAGATATGCTCTGAGTTAGTGCAAAATGACCCAAAATACACTGAATCCACAGACATTGCCAACATCCTGGCAGAAAGGTTCAGTGCAAGATTCTCCCCCCCTTCCCCTCCAAAAGAGCAAATGTCTATCCCAACAGAATGTAGCCTCCCTGTGATCACAGATGCAAAGGTGAGAGCTGCCCTCTCCAAAGTAAAAAACACAGCATCAATGGGACCAGACGGTGTCCCGGGCTGCATCTTACATGAGCTCCAAGAAGAACTAAACCCTCACTTAAAGATACTGTTCAGACTCAGCATTACTACAGGATATGTACCCAAGAAATGGCATACAGCAACAGTGGTCCCGCTCCATAAAGGTGGTGCCACAACAGACCCTGGAAACTATCACCCTATAAGCCTGACCAGCCTGGTCTGCAAGGCTATGGAGCATATCATTATGGAAATCATAAACAAGGACATTGGGAACCTCCAGACACTGGATCCTACCCAATTCAGCTTTGTAAAGGGCAGATCTTGCCTCTTGAACCTGGTCGACTTCTTTGAAACTGTTACCAAAGCCATAGATGAAGGGAAGGTAGTCAACACTGCCGACCTGGACCTCGCAAAAGCCTTTGACAAAATACCCCACTCATTGATCATAAATAAGCTCACCAGCTTAAATATCAACCCCTATGTCACAAGATGGGTTGCAAACTTGCTCAGGGATAGAACCCACATGGTCAGAATTGCAGGTGCCATGTCAAACTCTAAACCAGTTACAAGTGGCATCCCACAAGGCTCAGTCCTGGGACCCCTCTTGTTTGGTATATATTTCTCTGAGGTACAGGCTAACACGGGTGGACTATGGCTGACAAGGTTTGCAGATGACTGCAAACTGGGCACCATAATCGACTCTCCGCCTGACACGAGCATCCTCCAAAAGGGTCTCACAGAGACGGATAATTGGTACCAGTGCCAGGGCCTAAAGCTAAATGCCAAAAAGTGCATTGTCGTCCCCTTTGGGAAAAACAAAGTGCCCACAAATTACCACATAGGTGGTAATCCATTAAGTACAGAAGAAGTAAATAGGGACTTGGGGACCCAAGTAGATAGTAATCTCTCCTTTGACAATCACGTTACCAAGGTAGTTAGAAAGACCTTCTATATAGCCCACCTTATCATGAAAGGGTTCACATCTAGGTCAAGAGAGGTCATTGTGCCCATCTACTCATCACTTATCAGGCTCATAATTGAATACAATGCCCCATTTGGGATTACCTTAACCGACACCTGCAGCAACTGGAAAGACCCCAAAAGTATCTCACCAAGAGGATCAAGGCACTCAAACAGATGCCCTATGCACTTCCGCTAAAGAAACTCCAGCTCTACTCAGTTACGTACCGCCTACTCAGAGGCAATCTGTGTCTGACGTATAAAGCCATGTCCAACCCAGAATTAATGGACATGCTCCACCTCAAGAAATCCAAATCCCTTAGCGCTACACGCTCCAGGGACTTGAACATCAGCACAGAAATAAATAGGACATGCTGGAGGGACAGATTCATATCCCAGAGGATCCCCTCACTCTGGAACAAAATCCCAATCCATGTTAGGCAGAGCCCCTCACTGACCCTATACAAGAGAAATCTTGACGAGTGGATGGGAGACAGTAAGTTTACCCCTGGGATCTCCTCTGTGTCCTTGCTAGACAGAGGTACAGTAAACTAACCTTAATATGGCTACCTTCTGTGACCTACTATACAGAGGCACAGTCAACTAATCTAAAAGGGTGGCGAAAGCCAAACACACTCTGGCTGGGCTTATAGGTGCCCTAGGGCAGATAGCCTAGTATCAACCTATGAACATACACACACACACACACACACACACACACACACACACACACACACACACACACACACACACACACACACACACACACATATAGCAACACATTATAACATCATATAAACAGAAAAGCAATGTGTACTACCACTTTTATGTCTGTTTTATAAGAACAGCATACAATTAGCGTGGAAAATCAGTTTACTGATCAAATGCTTTCATGGAAAAGCTTGCTTTTTTGTATTAATATGCTAAATGACAAAAATGCAATATCTCCTGTCATGATCATAGCTGATTTGTTCAGGTAGAACCCTAAACCAGATATTCTACTAAAAGCTTTGAAAGTCCTTTTTAATCCTTCAGCATGAAAATAAATGATATTGTACTGATTTCAGGTAGACTCTGAAATGCTGAACTTCTCAAGAAGTTAATCATACACAAAATACTACTGTGATCTTGGGTAGTGTTAACAGAAGTTTTCATTCATGTAAACATAGCAGTTAACAGAGGATTATGACCAGGTTTCTAACCATAAACAATTTATTATGTGTTGGAGTAATTAATGTCAAGAAATTCAGCTTAAGACCAGAAAGAAGCAAAGCCCAGAGGTAAATCTTGACATCCATTTCAAGAACACATAATATACTGGTTAATCAAAGAATTCTTACCATAATACTTTGTAGTACATGCACAGAAAAAAGCATAGCAGCACAAATTTATAATTTTAAACACTAACACATTTAGCACATTCACCACTACACAGACAGAAGCCAGAAATTAGTATAGTACTGCAGTATAGTTCTGATTGCTCAGTTAAACACTTCTTTGCATATTACAGTTTTCGTAGTTGTCAAACATTTCCAGCAACAACAGAACAGCTTCAAAATGCTAAAACAGCATTAAAAGCTGTTAGACACTGCATTGCAATACACACAAAAATACTAAAGTGTGGCAGAGTACAGTGTCTAACAGTTTTTAAAGTCTTTCCTTACAAGGATACTTTACTTCCACCCACTGCCTGTGTGACATATAATGACTTCCATCCTTCTACACTTTCTAACCTGGTAATACCCATGGCAGGTACAGCTACGTGGTGGTGTGAATCTTGGATCTACATGATTATCACTGTTAAAGTGACACTCTGACCCCATGTGTAAAAATGGGAAAAACAATGCTGTGGACAGATGGATGGATGTTTTTTAATACATACATACATACATAAAGCTCTATGCACTACAAAGAATTATAATCAGATCTTCATATTTTTAGGCTCGATTTACCCACATTAACATAATTTTTTGAACTCCCCTCAACACGTGTGACTTTTGAAACTGTCTACTACAAAAAAAAAAAACACTACATAACCATTTTATCAGTAGCACTAATGATTTAAAGAAAGAAGATGCACAACTTAAATCTCCCTTTTTCTGAACCAAAAATAAATGACATTGTGTGGTAGAATTTTGCAATACAGTTTATTAAAGTCTACAGATTTTACAATGTCTCTGACAATGTGCTTTTATATTTCCATCATTTTTGTTACTCTGTTTTCTAAAAATGTGTTTTTGAACAGTATCCCACATTACTACTGGAAGTGGGAAGAGTTAAGTACGATTTGGTATTGAAATTTTATGTCAATTTTAGTTCAGATTTTTGGCTTCATGGACCTGCTTTGAAATTTTCAGTGTCTGCATGGAAGCAAAAATTCACCACTTGACCTTCGCTTTGCCCCACTCTCAAGGTGAATATTTTGACATCCATGTCTCAAATGCATAACAGCTTGGTTATACCTGGAGACCTGATTATAATCCTCTGTGTTGTGCATTTATTTGATGTCAGCAAAGTACATAATAGCCTTTTAATTTTGCCAGTTCTTGAGAATAATCTCCATTCTCCATGTATTAATTAAAAGTTACAAATTTAAAGACTAGTAACCATAAGCTTGACTGTAAATAAGACTCTAATATCGAATGGTTTAATACTTAACACTGTTTTGCATTCAATACATTTGTTCTTCAAAGATCCATCGTGGACCTGAGGCTAATAACATATACATTCCCTGATTACAATTACTCATGTTCTTACTTTTCTTTCCTTCCTCCTCGTTAGCTAAAAGACAGCCATGTAAAGTATGCTAACTGCGGACACCATGTCTGTTTAACATTTTATGCTAGGATGGTATCCACATTGGTGGCTGCGGTGGTGCAGTGGTTAGCATTGCCACCTCACAGCAAGAGGTTCTCCAGTTCGATCCTCGGCTGGGGTGCCTTCTGTGCAGAGTCTGCATGTCCTCCCAGTAGTCGCGTGAGTTTCCTCCGGGTGCTCCGGTTTCCTCCCACATCCCAAAGACATGCTGTAAAACTCCACTGCCAATCATGAGTGGACAGGTGATCCGCTGTGGTGACCCCTAATCGGGAAAAAGCCGGAAGAAGAAGAAATTAGGATGATATCCACATTCCTAATTTATAGGCGTTCACACATTCTAAGTTACATCTTACTCCCTCGGCAGTCACTACTTTTTTCATAACACAATACTGTGATATGGACATTACTGATACAATATATATTTTTAACTAAAATCTTTCTTTTCATATTTGATCCACATTTCATACTAAGAGAAACTAAAAGTCTGACTTTAAGTTCTCTGGATTTAACTAATCTAACAGCTCTCCTTTTATGACTTATTTTCCCAGTTGTGTCGGACTATGTTAATTGGTCTACTGTTGAGTGTTTTTCTTTTCATCTAAATAAATAACACTCATACACATGCACAATCCAGCATTTAAGTTGCACAATCAGATTGTTTTCTCAAACTGACATTTTTTTTAAAATGAGTCTTTTAGTTATTGACAAAGAACTGGACTTATGCATCCTCTTCTCCCATTCTTGGTACTAGTGGATAAATAAAAAAGAGCATCTAGCACCAATAACCATCAGGTCCCAATAAAGGGCTATCATTTTTTTCTATTGGCAAAGAAGTGATGAATTTCTGCTTTTATGCCAACTGTAAGTACCCAGTTTCATGGATCCTTGCACAGAATTGAGGACAGACAGCTGATCAACAACTTGGAAATTATTTGGCATGGTACCCTTTATCAGGAGGAATCAAGGGAGTAAAGTGGGTATCAACCACCTCAAGGGGATAAGGCTAGGAGCCCTATTATATTCCATATTAACCTTTGTAAAAAAGTGTGCTTGAGTGTCATAAGTAATGTGGTACAGGTATGCACTGAGGTCTGGGGAGGGGATGCTTACTCTACATGAAGAGGGAAGCAATAGCAGTTGCGCTGCCAAAGGGAAAAGGTGATCTGAAACCCCAAACTATCTGTCCATATCTTTGTGCACCTATACAGAGATTTATGTGCTTTCTTATTAGTGGTCAGGTTGGAAGTGGTGAAGCTAAAGATGGTATGATGAGGCAAGAAGCCTTTATCAAAAGCAGGTCATCTGTGTATCATTGAAAGCTGCTGCTGAATTTTCCTGAGGAGGCAAAGTAACAAGGAATAGTAGGCCATGGTTAGTTCTTCTGGAATCCAGAAAGCTAATAACATGGTAGTGTACATTTTCTGCTTAGATTACCATGGCAGAGCTAGCTACATAGTGGTGTAAACCTTAACTCTAGATGATTGTCAGTGGTGAAGTGACACCCCCATCCTGTGTAACCTCATCTTTTTCTATACAATTTCCCCCCTAAAACCCTTCCTCGGCTTACTTTAAGAAACTACAATGTCTACATTAAAATAAGGAATTATATCAGATGACTGTATACTACAAATGTCAGCTGTAATAGCATAGAATGTAATTTCTGGTGTACTTTAAGTCTTGTACATTTTTGTTGTATAATTTCCTGTGTAAGTTTTGTATAATCTCTGTATGTGGAGCTTTTCTCCCCAGGCCTCCTCTGAAAATGGGTCTTATCCCAGTTGGGCTTTCCCGGTAAACAAATGTAAAAATAAATAAATGTCCAAAAAATGGGAAAAAGGGTATGTGGGTAGGTGAGTGAATGGATGGGTTGACTACTACATGATCTACTAGGAGAGAGAACTTTCACAAAGGAAATAAGGCCACTGTATATTTCACCCATTATTAGGCTGATTAAGACTGGGATGAGTGAGAGAAAGATTACTTAAACAGGGGCATGAGACAGGGATGGCCATTATCACCCTCTCTGTTTCTATTTGTCATAGAGGTACTGACTCAAAAATGTTTGACTTACTTGTAAGAATATGACTGCAGGAGGAATTGTTCAATTTTAAGTTATTTGTAGAGGACTGAATACTGCTGTTAACAGATATACAAAGAATGCTGGAGTATTATAAAGGATTTTCAGAGTTTTTTGCAGGATATCAGGTTTAGAGTTCTACTTGAACAAATCAGCTTTGATCATGCTAGGAAGCAATGGGAATTTTACTTGTGATTTACTATAATGGGATAGGGTGAAGTATCTAGGAGTCACATTATTTGCAATAGTGTCAGAGATAAAAAAAAAAAAAAATAAAATAAGACGCTGGAATGAGCCATGAGATGAAACTGTGGGGATAGAAGACAAATCTGGATGACGGACAGGTGGACACTACATCATGGCAAGTCATGGAAGTAAGGTTGATAGTGGTACCGCTAGCATTTTACCTAATGAAACCTGTCAGGATAGTACCCAAGTATGATGTCAAATGGTGATTCACAAGCTAATAGAATTCTGTGGAAAGGAAAGGAATCAAAAATAAGCAAAAACAGGTTACATACCAGTAAGTATACAGGGAATGGGACAAGCCAAATTTGAAGAATTTGAGAAGTTGGATAAGATGGTTTGGGGGGTGGGATTAACAAGCTAAAACTACTCAAGTGGGAGATAGACAGCTGTGAAGTGAAGAATGTAATGATGACAGTACTTAGGATGACACAGGAATTGAGAAGATTGTTTTGGGGCGCCTCAAGATTTGGACATAATGAGAGGTTAGTGGTATTAGGCTGGGGTAGCTACAGGGAGTACTATGCAAAAGTGAGGGAGATAGCTGTTTCTTGCAGAAGTTATAGAAAGGAGGTGACCTAAAAGGAGTTTAAAATATTCAAAACCATGATAAGGGAATCTGGGGTATCAGAGGGATCTAGACTGGAGTTAAAAGGGTTGAAGGAGTTATATAGAAGAGATTGGTTGGAACAAGGGGAGCTGAGTGGGCAGGAGTTATACAAAGGGGCTTAGAAGAGAGGCAGGATGCTAAGGAAATGGACAGGTAAAGAAACTTTTAGAAGGAGACAGACATAAGAGAAAAAAAAAATAAATGTATATACAAGCCTGTGAGGTCAGCAACGGGTTGTAAGCCTGGTAGAAGATCAACACAGATTTTACAGGATTCAAGATCTCATATACAGAGCTCTAAGTGCTAATGAATTTGTTACAAGAAGATGCATGTAGTGTGGTATTGTGTTCATTTGGATTAAAGATCTCACGGATATTATATCATATCCTTAATGTCTATGTGTTTTTTACTTTCACATTAGAAGTCAAGAAATATCAGAACTGAGAAACTATAACTAGAAAAAAAGTATACTTGTTTTCAACAGCTTATGTGTTTGAAGCTACGACATGTAATTTATGGTATAAAATGCCCCAATTGCAACTACAAGGAATTATCTCAGTTCAAAGAAATTTAATGGAAAACTGGGCACTTTCGACAGAGATATTTGATTTTTTTTTATTTTGAGTAAATTAGCTGAGAAAAACTGGACTCATGACTTAACCACAATACTATATTTATTAATAGTGGAAGCTTGCCTGTGCTGCCTATCGGGCAATCTTTGGATTTATTCTATAAAAAAACTGATGCGGTACTGCAACCTACAGTAGAATAATACATATTTTAGAGAATGCATTAAGGCACAACAGGTGCCTAAAGATTTATTTTGTTGGAAATTTCCAGCTGGTTTAATTAAATATTCTATACTATATCAGGAACTTTTGGCCATGTATGACAGGCATGGCTGTGAATTAATGGAGCTTCTCATCAAACATAATTCCAAAAAAATTGATGCTTTGTACCTTGATATCAAACAATTTGATACAGCTATTACTCATGATCTTTTGTTTAAGGAGTAAAAGTTCAAGTATCAGAACATTTTTATGGAGATTAACAAACTTTGTGTTTCTATCCAACAGCACAAAAATAGGAAACTGGAACGGAACCGCTTGGATTATTCCAAGGGTATTCCTTACTCCCGCCCTCCTAGAGGACAACAAAAGAAGGATTCACATAACAACACTTCTTCTCAGATTAATGAATAAGCACCACACAATAATGACAACATTCTTGTAAAAACTAAAAACACCACCAAAGGCAAAGGTTTACTCCACTAAAAATCTGTATTAGGACAAACAATCAACGTAAGCGCTTTCGTACACATGCAATATGTGAACTTCTTCAGACAAAATTCAGGTTACAAATAATCACTTATATAAGATGCACACTAAATGACATCACAAATCTAATAAAAACATTAAAGGTCCAACACACAAAATGAAATAACCTAAAAAGGTTAAAAGATACATACATATACACACACACACACACACACATATATATATATATATATATATATATGTATACACATATATACATATAAATTAATTTTATAAAAACAACAATAATAGTACTAAAATGCTTCTATAAACAATATTAAATTTATGTTTGCGTTTTATCTCTGGAAATATTTAATTTTCAATAAACAATTAATGCAGCAAACATAATTGAGCCCAGGAGCCAATAAAGTTCTTTCTCTTCTAACAATACCTGCCATGGTCCCCTCGGGGTCCTTTTTCACCTGATCAATTATAAAGTATAGACAATGGTGACCATTGTTCTAAAACACATGTCTAACCAAGGCATTGTTCATATTCTGCTTATTAATACTATATTGGTGTTCATAAATTCTTTGCCTAAAATGCTTTTTGGTCTTACCAATGTAAAATGCTTGACATAGTTGGCACATTTTGCTACATAGATCTCCCTATACTATCACAATTAAATTTACCCCTAATTTTCCATTGGCTGTTATTAATAAAAAAGGAACTAGACACAGCAATAAACTTGCAAAAATGACAACTGCCATATTTCCATGTCCCTGCATTAGAAAAGGGAAATTCATTATGTTATTTACTTTCAATAAACTTTTCAAATACCTTCCTCAAATGTACACAATCCCCATTTTTTCAGGTAACCTCAAACGGGTCAAGGGATCTTCCATTAAGGTCAGCCAATATTTATTAATGATGCTTTTTAAATAATAAGCATCCATTGAAAAGGTAGTGATAAATTTAAGTGAAGGAATCTCCAAAGAGGTAGTAATATTACTGCTGAAATTCACGTCCCCATTTGACTGTTCTAATCCAAAGACAATAGGGAATGGTAATTAAACTTGGAAAGGTGTCGGTGATGTAATAACCCCATTCAAAATAGGCTTAAACCAACCTGTGTTCTTTTTGTGGCTAACCTCAGATATGATCTCATTCACTAAATTGTCTGGGTAGTCCCTGTTAATAAACATATTCCTCAAAGTATTACATTCATCAATAAAATCTGTGTCCAGGCTAACCATTCTAGCATCTCTCACCAATGATAACACTCTCACAGATGATGCTGACCCATTAGATCAACAACTATCTCAGTGAGCTGAGAAACTACAGAACAGGAGATCGAAGATTACAATCCTTATACATTCTCACCCAGAACACCTTGGCAACAGCAGAAGAAGCATTGCAAACAGAAAGGATGGAATGGACAGAGATGGCAATATATAACGATACAGTAATTGCTGGTAATTTGATCTGTACTACTATTATTTCAAATGGGACCAATTGCTTTAAAATATATAATTATAGCATTTATGATATCACTAGTGAGCACTTGGAGTTGTTCAGCACAGGATATACCTTTGTCCCTTCTACGTGGGCTGATATCACCAAAGCTATTTGTGAGCTTAAATTGTTCACTAGAAATTTCAGTTTTGCTTTGTTATTTAATAATTCTAACAGCAATGACAGAGATAGTGATCTAAGAGTACCTAACACATTGAATCCTGTATTCCATCCCACTTTTGAAGATATCAAGAAGGTCTGTGAGATGGATATTAGATTTTTGCTCAACCAGCATAATAGAAAATATGACCACAACCTCATCAAAGACCAATGGCATCTGCTAAGAGATGGTAACCAACTGAGAATCATGCGACCCGATAAGGGTGACGGCATGGCGATAATGAACCAACTAGATTATGAACAAAGGATGTTTGACCTGTTGCATAGTGAGACATATGTGGGGTCATTGGTTAATTACATCAATATATCTTACAGGATTATTGATTATTACCTCAAAGATATGCTCACACAAGGTCAGATTACACTTGCTGAATATAATTTTATGCATGTGGAATGCTACAAAATTCCTACTATTTTCAATGTTCCAAAGATTCATAAAAGTCTTGGGGAACCTCCTTTTTTCCTTATCATGGATGCAGTTAACTCCAAGACTAGCTTCACTGCTAGATTTAAAGACAATCATCTTAAGGTACCAGTTTCTAAAATCCCACATCTGTGTAAGAACTCTTGGGATCTTTTGACACAATGGGACCAAATGCTGGAATACACTGAAGGTATATTCATCGCCACAGATGTAAAAGATCTGTTTAGTTGTATTCCCCATATTACTAGGTTGGACTGGCTTAATTACTATCTTACTGATCATTTTGGATTAAGCCAGGATAAGATCAATACTTTGTGTCATCTGGTTGAGATGGTTCTCTACAACAATTATATACATTATGGGGGCCAATATTTTAAACAGCAGATTGGCATTGCTATGGGGGCAGCTTGGGAACATCATTATCTCTTCCCAAATGTTTACTACAAGTACATAAAAATGTACACTAGATATCTGGATGATATATTTATTGCTTGGACAGGACCTATTGAAAAGGCTGACATATTCATGGAATATATAAACAGTACAACATGCTTTTAAAAATGTATTCATACTGTTGGGACCAATACAATTTTATACTTGGATGTTCAACTTTCCAAGGAGATCAACAGTCAGGGTCTAATAGGGAGAATATATTGCAGGCTCACATACTCAACTTCCAACACTGCAGCAGCAACCATCCTTTCCTTCAAAACAGGACAATATCAAGGGACAAATGTACATGCTGCTAGGAGGGTCACCGATTATGATGTGTTTATTGAAGAATGTAATATCTTTAGTTACATCCAAAAATAAAAGAAAGGAAATGCCACGGAAGCTCCAAAGTAAAATTGTTTAGTTTTTAATCCACGACAGCCAAAAGACAGTAAATCCACAACACAGCAACACAGCAACGGAAAGGCACCAACATTAACGCTATTAGATCAAATGCGTTTTCGTTTGTATCCCAACACTTCATCAGATGTAATTTATTAGGCAATTCTATCTAGTTTAAATACCCCATTCAATAAATTAATTAAGAAATCACCAATTAAATTAATTACACTATTTAAAAAAACATCCTTTAAAAATACCTTAATCCACTTGTTAATATATCACCATTTCATTATGTTGCAAACATCTTTGAAAAACATTCAAAACTCATACATAGTTAAAAAATAAATATTTGCTTATATATTCCAGCAGGAATTAGTATGGTTAATGCATTGAATTATGTAGAAATGCAAAGTCTTCATTGTGACAGAAGTATTGGCCAGTGAATAAACTGCCATCTAGTGACCATACTTAAATATTGCAATTGAATTGTTGTTTCCCAAAGGAAAGTTTCTAAAAAATAATTTACATCAATAAATAAATAAATAAATGCCTATTATCACAAAATCAATGCATAGTTAAGCTCTTAAAGGCCAAATTAGTTCATTTATACATATTTAAAATTCTTATTAAAAATGCCACAATATTATAAATGTAAAAAATATTTGATACACTAGACACAATCATACATATAGAATGAATAAGAAAGAAAAAATAAATATATATATAAAAATATATAAAAATATTTTACAATTTAGCTGCCCTTAACTTCAAAATAGGGAGTATACTTGTGTATTCATTTAAGCCCGGGGGATTGTAGGCCTCCAGCGTGATTTGCCACCAGAGCTCCCTGTATTCAATCTTTTCCTCCCATAGTCCACCCCTTATATCTTTTTCAGTATGTTCGATAACTGTAAATATAAAGCTTGCTTCAGGACATTCCCTTGTATGTCTATATAGGGCATTTGTCTCCTTACAATTTTTAACATCATTAAGATGTTCATAAATTCTCCTTCTAAGCTTCCTTTCCGTTTTCCCTATATAGAATGAAAAGCAAGCTTTACAAAAGGCTAAGTATATTAGGCCCGTAGAATCACAATTATAATAATATTCTTCATTTGTTATTGTTCTGTTTCTACTTGTTATATTTATACTATTACCATTTAGTATATATGGACATTGTGCACATCTACCGCACTTATATGTACCTTTTTTCTTTTGATCATTCAAGTTATTAACTTTCTTATTCTCCAAAATATTTCTTATACTGTGTGCATTTTTATATACTACTTTCGCTGGAATAGTTTTTGCTTTCTCTATATCAGTGGAATTAATAAATCTATTCCACTCTCTATGAAAAATCTGATTTACTTTGTTGTTAACACCATTATATTCCAAAGTAAGGGCTAAATTGTAATTTTCCTTCTCCTTATCAGAAATTTTGTCTATATTAGGATTGTTCATCAATCCGCCTCCTCTTATTATGGGGGCAAATCTAGTTGATCTTCCATTTTCAACTTCTTGTTTAATTTCATAAATAAGTTTTTCTGGGTATCCTCGATCCATAAACATATTACTTAGTGTATCACATTCTTTTATGAAATCTTCCTCAGTACTAGCCATTCTGCTACCCCTCACATATTGACCTTTGATAATATTTCTCTTACAATGTGTTGGATGTGCACTATTGTAGTGCAGATAGGAATTGCAAAAGGTGGGTTTCCTGTACACTTTACTTTCTAGATTACCTCCTTTCTTATAAATCTCGATATCCAAATACTTTAAGGAGGTATTGGATATTGTCCAAGTAAATTTCAAAAAACTGGAAGTCTGATTCAAATATTCTAAAAACTCTTTCAGTTTCTCATTACTTCCTGTCCAAAAAAGGACTATGTCGTCCAGAAATCTACGGTATAGTACCCACCATTTACTAAATGCACATTTCAACACATATTTTTCTTCCCACTTTGCCATTACCAAATTAGCAAAGGTCGGGGCACATGCTGCACCCATCGCAACGCCCTGAATTTGCTTATAAAATTCACCATTGTAATACAAGAAATTATTCTGCAGCACCATGTCCATTAAACAAACTGAGGCTAATTTGACATCGTTGTTCAGACTACTGTCTTCATACACTATCTCTTCATAAAATTCCATACCCTCTTTATAGGGAATAGAGGAAAAGAGGTCTATTACATCTATAGTAACAAAGGTAATGTTATCTATATCTAATATTCCAGAAACGTCTTTCAATAAATCCCATGAATCTTTTAATACTTGCTGTCTATTTACCCATAAACTTTTAGTCTTATTGTCGACAAATTTGGCCAAAGTGTGTGTCTTAGAGCCTTCTGCCGAAACAATAGGCCTTAATGGCGGATCTAATTCATTTTTATGGGTTTTAGGTATACCAAATATTAATGGGATTTTTGGTTTTTCTACCTTCAGGAAGTTATACATGTCTTGATCTATGGTACCTTCATACAGCATGTCTTTTAAATGCATATCAATTCTGCTGTATGCAATATTTATTTGGTTTTTAGATACTATTTCATATTTAGTGTTATTCCATAAAATCTTGTACATTCTACTGTCATATTCTACTTTATCCATGATAACAATCCCTCCCCCTTTATCGGGCTTCATTATTCTTAAGTTAAAATCATTTTTCATATCATAGAGCAATCTCTTCTCATTTTTCCCCATGTTGCTAGGAAGTTTAGTAATGTTTAATTCTTCCTGTCTAATTTCCGTCTCTATCAATTTCTCAAAACACTTCAACTGGGGGTGTATAGGTGGGTTGTAAATGGATTTCTTCCTTAAGGTCATATCTGTTCTGTTTACAGAATTAGGGAACATGAAGTGTAAGTTAGTTTTTCTTAAAAACACTTTGATGTCCATTAATGACTTTGTAATACTCCCTCTGTTATAAGGTATATATTTGAGACCTTTAGAAAGTAGGTTAAAATGGTCCTTTTCTAATTCTAAAGGACTATAATTATAAATATTAAAATTATTGTATGTCCATTTGTTATGATCATGTGTTATAATGTCCAAACAGAGTGGGGATGGGGAATTCAGGGGGTGATTAACTTCCGTTAATACCTCCCCCTCCCCCTTCTCCCCCCCCTCCCATAAAAATTCCTTTCATTACCAAGTTGTTTATTCATAATTCTTTCGGATCTTCTCAAAGGGGGAAATTCTTCATCATATTCATTTTCACCTTCAAATGGTACATATTCATTAGCTTGTTCCCCATTTACCTTATTATTTTCTTTATAAAAAATGTCCTTCTGACCTCTCCTATTAGATGGTAATGGATAACACAGATTGTTTTGATATTCATATATATCACGGTCCATCTTTTTCATTTTTCTCTTTATAAGCTCATCTATGTTGTTATCTATGTCTTCTCTAACATTAAAATACTTATTTCTTTCTTCTTCAATGGAAAAAAGTAAATCTTTCCTAATATTGTTATCCAGTGTTTCTATTTCCTTATACAATTCATCCTGTAGTCTAGTGTTCTCTTTCACCATAAGTTTAAGCATTTCAATACCACAATTGTTAAAAATCTCTATCAATTCTTTATGAAATTCAGAATTTATTAAGACATTATTGGGGTATTTATATATTCTTAATCCCTTAGGCACAATCCGTTTAGCTATACATTCAGTTAAATAACCATTTTCAACATTTAGAATTCTATGCTTGTTCATTAATCTATATAAAATATTCAGGTTGTCCTTATAAGTGCTATGGCAACTTTGCACTTTAGGACCCTTTTTGCTGTCTTTAAAGTCAAATTGATGTAACAACCAGTCATTTAATTCCTGTGTATGGTTAACAGTACCTTTCCCAGCAGTACCACGAAGTGGTCTCTTATCTCGCTTAACCCTTGCTCCGTTTGCCTCCACGCTGGAAGTCTCTTTTAAGGCATTTGGCGTGTTTTCAGGGTTGAAGCTACCTCTAACTCGTTCCCTGTTGCAGCCGGCATTGCTATGGGGGCAGCTTGGGAACATCATTATCTCTTCCCAAATTTTTACTACAAGTACATAAAAATGTACACTAGATATCTGGATGATATATTTATTGCTTGGACAGGACCTATTGAAAAGGCTGACATATTCATGGAATATATAAACAGTACAACATGCTTTTAAAAATGTATTCATACTGTTGGGACCAATACAATTTTATACTTGGATGTTCAACTTTCCAAGGAGATCAACAGTCAGGGTCTAATAGGGAGAATATATTGCAGGCTCACATACTCAACTTCCAACACTGCAGCAGCAACCATCCTTTCCTTCAAAACAGGACAATATCAAGGGACAAATGTACATGCTGCTAGGAGGGTCACCGATTATGATGTGTTTATTGAAGAATGTAATATCTTTAGTTACATGTTTTCCAACAGAGGATATTCAACACAACTCATCAATGACATTAAGAAGGCAGTTATTCATAAGAGACACTCAGGTTTTTATGTCCTTCTGCTACATTCAGTTGATATAACCTCTCGGGTGAACAATACCTCTTTTCCACGCATAACGTTCTCCAACACAGATATCTGGACATTTTAGGCAGATATCTCACAGTTCAACTAAATTTAGCAATTTTCATAATGGCATCTTTGATTATGGTCATCCTTTTGTTACTACCTACAGAGTTGAAAGTGAACATATCTCTGACATCATTAACAACAACTAGCAGTTGATTTCTTGCTATAAAGATACTTATGAACTTTTTGAAGCACCCCCAAAGATCATTTATAAATGTGGCACTAGTTCAAAAACATCTTTGATAATTTATCCGATACCTGCATTTCTTATACAGGCAAAATGTCAAAATGCGGCACTTGTACGCAATGCCATTATATATATTGTGGTGATGAGATCTTGCCTGGTTAACAAGAAAATAAAAATACCAAGATGATTCAATTGCTGTTCTTCAGGGGTCGTGCATGCAGCCTTGTGCACCCACTGTCCAGCTACTACATAAGCAAAACAGAGCATAAACTGACAACGTATATATGAACATATATATATATATATATATCTATATATATATATATATATATATATATATATGATATTACAAAAGCTAAGTCAACTAACGCTCTACAAATATATTGTTAAAAATGAGGGACATAATTTCCAATTTGCCATCAAAGAGAAAGTTGACGTTACTCCAAGGGGTGGCCCATGGTCCAATATACTTGAACAATGGGAACTTTAGTGGCAATTCTTTTTAAATGCTACCATGCCTTCAGGACTTATGATATTATAACCATTAACACCCCTCTCAAAATGAAGGCATATCAAAAATAACCTAATATACATATAGAACTGTGTTATCCATGCTTACTTTGATATTTATTTTGAAATTTAATTTTAAGTTTTACACCTAAGAGAGGTTATAACTTTATAATGCCAAATTATCATTTTTAATTTATCTTATTTTATTTAGTTATGATTTTTGCTGGTTTCAGTATCTCCATTTTATCTGGTTATTGTGTTTATTTTAGGGATACACTATAACACAAATTGGTCTGTATTCATTCAGTCATAATATTGCAATTTGGATACGTCATCATATGTCTCCAAGTTTCTTCACAATTTTTGGCTACAAAGTCAAAATTTTCAATTGACAAGATTGTATACTCTACCTGACACACTTCGTGATCACCATCCCACCTACATAATTAGACACTCTTCTCAACCACACAAACCCCAACAATACAAAGACTGCTGTAAACTCTCAAACTTTAATCCTGACACTTTTAACAGCCTGCTCTCTTCAATTAACTGGTATTTCCTCCACAATCTCCCCCTAGAGAATGCTGTCCTTGCCTTTAACAACATTTTCCTAGACATACTCAATTCCCTAGCCCATATCAGGAAACTAAGGATCAAAACTCAGTATGCCTCCAGCTCACACAAGACACCTGGACCCTAATGAGTAAGAGAGAGCAAAAAAAAAAAAATGGAAGAAATCCACTTCTGATCTTCATACCTACAGAGACTTCCGCAATTTAACAAAAACAAAAAAAGGTCACCCTTGACAAACAAAATTTTTTTCATAAACCACTTAACAATCCACACTCCAACCCCCAAAAATTCTGGCAGTCTGTTAATAAGTTGTTGCATCCTGGGTGCCAATCTTCCTCTAATTTCTGTCCAAACAGCTCTCCCTCTGATACAACTACACATCATAATTCCTTCTTCATCGACTCCATCTGCAACCTTACCAAAACCGATACTATCACCAACCCTACGCCACCAGTTACTACCAGTACTCCCACTTTTTCTCTTAAACCTGTCCCCACACCCTACATCAAATCTCTTCTGTCCAAAAGTAAAACATGCTCTCCATCAGTTGATAACATACCTCCTCAATTCCTAAATCTGGCTGCTAATTCACTTTCCCTATCTCTATACTAATCAATAGATCTATCAAGGAAAACTCTGTGCCTGATATCTGGAAAAAATTATGTTATACCACTGCGTAAAGGCAGTAATGCAATGGACCCCTCTAATTTCAAACATAATTCCATCTTATCTCCCCTGTCTAAAATACTTCTAAAATATCTGCACAAACAACTTCATCATATTCTCCAAGAAAATCTCCTTACCCCCACACAACATGGTTTTCTCACAAAGCACAGTAATGCTACTGCTGTAACTTCCTTCACAAATACTATCACAAAATCTCGTGATAACAATAAATTAGTTTCCTGCCTGTTTTTTGATCTATCCAAAGCCTTTGATACTGTTTCTCATAGACTACTACTATCCAAACTTGGTTCTGTTAACTTCTCTAACTTTGCAATATCTTGGTTCTCCAGCTACCTCTCAAATAGATTCCAGCCTGTGAAATGGCAATCTAATTTCTCTCCCTTTCTACCAGTACAAACTGGGGTGCCCCAAGTCTCCATCCTTGGTTCCTTACTTTTCATCATCTTTATTAATGATTTCCACTCTTCCACTCTACCGTTATTCAATATGCTGATGACTGCACAATCATCTCCTACTCTGACAATATCACACACCTTCATACCCTCACCCAAGAATCCCTTCACTCTGTAGAAAGATGGATTACTTGCCACCAATTACTACTGAACCCAAAGAAAACTAAAACTTCTCTTATTTCTCCCTACCACCCTTTAAAATCACAAAACTTGCTTTTCTGAGTCCTCCCTGAATAATACTATCATCTCAACTGAACCCCACACTAAACTCCTAGGTATTATTATTGATGACCATCTTACATTCGATCTACACACTCAGCAGTGCATTAAAAAGACCCATCAAAAACTAGGTCTGCTATACAGACATAATAAATACCTAACAAATACTTTCAGACTCTCCCTTGCAAAATTTATTCTCCCAACACTGCTCTATGTAGCCCCTATTCTTACACACCTCCAATCAAATCTTCTCACTAAACTAGAACTCACCTATAACAAAATAGCAAGATTTGCCTCCAACCTACCTTACTGCAACCACCACTGCATCGCCCTAAGAAATCTGCAGTGGCTAGAATTTCATGACCAGATTCTAATACCCCAGCTTCTCTTGTTTTTTCAGTTTTATATAAACCATCTTCCTGTCCCTCTTTCTCTCTCCGCTCTCATCCAGTCCTATACTCCCAATCGCTATCTCCGTAGCTCTCAACAGGACCTACCTCAAGTCTATATGTCCAATAAAAATATTAGCAAATTACTTTACACTTATTCCATAGCAAAGGCCTGGAACAAACTACCTCATAATGTCAGATGTATCGTTAAACCTACTGCAAGCCTATATGCCCAATATAAATACTGGCAAAATTACTTTACACCTATTCCATAGCAAAGGCCTGGAACAAACTACCTCATAATGTGAAATGTCTCACTAATCCTAACAATCCTAGCAATTAAAGATGACCTCCACAAATCATTGTCATGTCTCTGTCATAACCTGTCCTCTACTAATAGACTGCTGTTCTCTCAGCTACTAACAGACTAGTGCTTTCAATGACTTCCTACCTGTTTTTTCCCCACTAGTATTTATTTATTTCTTCAGTTTCTCTTCTACTCTATATTAGCTTCAGGTTTATACCTTATTACTTTTGTCCTCTGCAACTCTTTACTTTGTGCTGTTTTTTATATTTCTCTGCTTCTCTTCACTGTTTGTGATTTTAGGAGCTCTAACTATATATATCTTCCTAACTGTATTTATAACTGTTCATATTTTATTATCTACAACATTTATGTACATGCCCATTTTGCTGATTTTTGTCTATGATGTTTTTTTTTCTCTGAGTTGCTTGCACTCTGATTACTTTCTATAGAGTCTGTTACTTATGTAAAAACTGAACTATATTATGCACAGTTAGTGTTATGTACTCATTGTATTTTCTCTTGCAGCAGCTATGTTATATAATGTTTAATTCATGTACTATTGGAGCTTTTCTTCTTGGGTCTCTGCTGAGAAAGGGCTTGCCTAGTCAGACTAACCCGGTTAACAAATGTGAAATAATATATATATATATATATATATATATATATATATATATATATATATGGGTCCTATTTGTATTGTCGAAAGTACGGATCATCGAACCGTACTTTATCGAACACACTTTAGTGAAAGTGCATTTTGTTGAAAATGCACTTTCGCTAAAGAAAAAAAATATTGCTGTTTGCATGTATCGTTAGTTGTACATCAACGTATACTGTTGATGTACAACTACGGAAACTCCTGTTGAGATCATGGTACAGTGGGGATAATGGAATATTCCCTTTTCCCCACTGTAATGCGATCCTGAAGTGAGAATAATAAAGTGGGGGGGGGTGGGGGCAGGGGGCTTGCATACTACTGTTTAGTTTTTATGTTTTTATTTTATACATTTTACTGTTTTTGTTCCGCGAAAGTGCATTTTCGATATAATGCACTTTCACGGAAGTGTATTATTAGAAATAAGGTTCGATGAACTGTATTTTCGATAATACAACGTAGACCCATATATATATATATATATATATATATATATATATATATATATATATATATATCTGTATATAAGAAAGTCATATGACCAATTGCTTTATCTGAAAAGTCTTAACTATATTAAATGGAAGCACTCATTTTTTAATAATTTCCTATTAATAAATTAGGATTTTAACTGAACATTTTACTTTGGGCATTCTTTAATGGTATACACTTCAGGATATTTCACTGCTCATAGCTGTGCTTGTTGATTTTTTGTGCAGTTTCTTGATCTACAGTTTACATTAGCTGAGAAGCCTGAAATGCTACAATGTGCTATGTTGCTTAGGGAAAAGCCTCAACGGTTTATAACTATTTTACTTTTCTTGAAAAACAAACAAAAACTAGAAACACTTAGTGATAAATGGGAGAATTATCGCAAGCCTAGAAGGAAGCTGACATCTAGTCACCATTGGTTCTTTACAAGAAAACATGGTCTTCATAGACTACACATAGTTATGATACTACCTGAATAATACAGCCAAATTGTACATACATACATACATACAAATATTTCAAGCATGGGCAATAATGCCCTTATAGCCTACCAATATACAAAAACAGTTATTCCATAACAAGTGTTCTTAAAAATATCTAAACTAGTGCTTGCATTAATGTAATTTGGTAATCTATCCCATGCATCAGCTACTCTCTCAGAGAACCAATTAGTACACTTTTAATTCTTATGGCATCTTCTACATTGGTTGTCTGATAATTGTCTACTACCTTTTGATAACTCCAAACATTCCCATAGGTAATTGTCTCATATTCCTGAATAAGATATCCTCTTAAATACCTATATGACACAATGTACAAGTTCAAAGATTTTAGTCTTTCATAATAACTTAAATTTACACATCCATGGATGCCTTTGTATGCTTCCATTCTACTGTTCCGGGTTTCTCAGTTTCTTCATGCTTGTTTTCATACACGTTTTCCATATTGTTTTTCCATATTCAGGTTTTGGTCTAATATAACTAATAAACAATGACTTCATCATTTTTCAGTTCCTAGACTTTATAAATCTTATAATACAACCTATAGTTCTATAGCCATCATTAATCAATTGGTTGATATGATTAGAAAAACTCAAAGCTGGATCTACCCATGTAGCCATATCCTTAAATTGTATTTATTTATTTATTTATTTGCAGTTTGTTTGCCAGGATAGACCAACTGGGCCACATGGAGCCTGTTTTCAATGGAGTCCAGGGAGAAAAGCTCCAGAAAAATATAAATACATAGCACACATTGCACATTTACATTACAGATTATCTCATAGGAATACAAAGTAAATATAATAAGAAAAGGTTAACAATGATAGAATGCATCAGTATAGTTTATAAAATAGCAATAAAACACTTTTTTTTACACAAAAGTAGCAGCATAGGGTAACTGTTAAGTAGCTGGTCAAATAGTTCAATAGAGCTGTGGAATTATAGGTGGCAGTGATGGTATATTTAGTACTAGGAGAGTAGGAAGTGGTATTAGAAGGATTAGGTAGGATGACAACAGGAGCACTTCCATTGTGAAGTTAGGTGTGAGTGCTGCAAGGTTTTAAATGAGGAGAGACTGCTGGTGATGTGGATAGGAGATGGTAGAGAATTCCAGAGATGTGCAAGAGAGAAGGACATTAGGTGTTTCCCAGCTGGACATGTGGGTTTGTACAATTTAATTAGTTTTTGGGAATTAGATCTTAAACGTCATTCTGGTTCATACATTTTAAAGGTAGTGGCTAGGGATGGACAAAGAGAGGGGTTGTAAATATGTTTGTGTGCTTGGGTGAGGTTACAGGTCCTTGGCACCAAATTTAAGGTACTTGCATTCCCTAAACCATATACAAGACCTCCAACACCCCCCCCTGCATGCTGAAACAATGGTGGAAACCTCTCCAATAACTGTGCAAATATACTTAATATAAGTATGTGTTTAGCTTATATCAGCTACCCAGTCTCCTAACCTTATTAAAGTGCTATTCTACTGTTTGTTACCTGGTCAGCTCAAAACATCTCTGCCCAACCATCATCCCACTTATCCAGTACTACACCCCTATAGCATCCTACTATACCCCTAACCACCTGCCCTGTAACTTACTTTACTATCTCCCTATATTCCGCTGTCCTGCTTCCACTGACCTAACCCCATCTCGACTTATACCTTTTACCTCCACACTGTGCACTGCAACCAATTTAGGCCTGCTCTCTCTACATCCTGACACTCCACTACTCCCCCTCCACCACCTCCCCTCTTACCTCTCTTGCCTTACTTTCTGCTAAGTGCTGCTACATCCATACCTATCTCTGCTTCTAGTGTAAGGGCTGTGGATTCATCCTCACAGCCTTGAACATACACTCATCCCTCACCCTGCTTGCAGTCTATATATCTGTCCACATTACCTTTAAAAGTTTGTGCTAAAATAAATGAAATCAAAAGCACAACCCTAGAACAATTCCAGTAGGTTATTCCTCTCTTAGCTAGCCCTCTCTGATTGTTTTTTGAACAGGGCTGCTCCCGAGACAGCGCATACCCGCTCCATTCACTCCTCTACCCCACCCCCATTCCGACCCACCGCTGAACTCCTGTAATTTATAGCTAAACACCACACCCACTAGCATTTTTCACATATCCAAATTATCCTATCACTTCTCAACTATCAATCACAAACCCCTCCTCCCACCTCACCCTTAATCACACATACCCCACCCAACACACATAATCCAAATAGACCTCCACTTAAGATCACTTACAACTTAATAAATATGATGCTCAGAGCACATTCAACTCTTTTACTACAAACATTAGTTTATCCTTCCACTATACTTACCTTACTCCTACTCTCCCTTCTCTCCTCCTACCTCACCCAACTCCATTTTAGTAACCCTCCACCATGGCAAACTGAAGCCAAAACTAATCACAATCAACTAAAAAGCTCCATAATTATTCCCAGTGACCTTACCTCCTATCAATCAATCACACACGCACACACACACACACACACACACACACACACACACACACACACACACACACACACACACACACACATCTACTACCACCCAAAACTAAAAAAACAACCCCCTCTCCTAACAAAAGCAATACAAAATACCGCACAAGTTAACCAAACTATATTGTAACCTACTACTAACACTTACTTGTTGTGGTGCCATACATCCCAATGCAGGACCTACACCAACTACTACAACTAACCCTAACTTAGCAGTTCCTCTAAATAACTGACCCACATAAATATATGTAGCATACTTAAAGTGCAGGACCTTCATACCCTATTAGCCTTATATAAACCTGAGATAGTCATACTGACTTAAACATGGCTTAAACCACAGCATCATAACAATGAAATCATAGCCCCTGGATACAATATTATTAGGAAAGTTAGATTAAATAAAAAAGGTGGAGGAGTAGCAATATTATTCCAAGACCATCTAACCATAGAGCAGTTTGACTGTGATAACCTGGATGTAAAAGACACAGAAATTATCCTAGCCAAATTTAAATTAAACTCCCACAAACAAATTATCATAGCAGCAGCCTACCTCCCTCCAGGCAATAACATTAATTCAACAGAAAACTTACTAAACTGTATCTCTAACTCCCTTCCTCCTGAAACTATACTACTAGGAGATTTTAACATAGACTGGCTCAATTGCTCTAACCACAACCCCTCTAACCACATCAGCCTCCACAGGTTCACCCAAATAATACAGACCCCCACCAGAACCGACAAAACAACTAAATGCCAGTTTGTCCTAGACTAGATTCTGTCATCCCATCCCACTCTTGTACAACAGTCAGGGTCTCTCCCAGACAGTCTCAGTGACCACCAACCAACCTATCTAATCAGGAGCAGATCCATCCAACAAATTAAACAACCCAGCCTCAGGCTTATATGTAACAAAAGAAACTTCATAGCAGTTGATTTTAACAAGTCACTAAAATCTTGCAATTGGACACCCCTTAAACACTTACCACTAGATGAGGCCGTATAATACTTTAATTCCACTTTCCTAGATATCTTGAAATTCCACTCCCCCCCCAGAACCATCAGGATCAAAAACAACTATGTCCCATGGCTCACAAAGGATACTAAAACTACCATGAAAGATAGGGATAAAAGTTGGACAAATTATCAGAAGAACAAAACCCTGACCCTAAGACAAAACTATTTAGAACTTAGAAACAAAGCCAAAAGACGAATTAAAGCAGACAAGACCAACTACTACAAGAAACTTCAAGAAAAATTTGCCCACAACCCCCAAAAATTCTGGAATACCACATCAGGAATACTCTTCCCAGGAAAAGCCTCCACCCCTACCCCTGTTCTACCAAATAACAAAATCAATATCCCCACCCAATTCAACAATTTCTTCACTGAAACAGTACTTAAACCCCACCAATGCCCAAGCCAACACAAACTCACCAACACAACAGAATGGCCAAAACATCCCTACCACCTTCTCCCTGCAGCCAGTCGCTACCAAGACAATTTTAAAATTGCTTAAGAAACTAAAACCAACCACCTTAGCTGCAGACAAGCTGCCTGCTGATTTCCTTCAAAGAGCAGCAGAAGCTATATCCTACCCTATCTCCATCCTCATCAATAGATCATTATCTGAACACAAAGTACCCTCCTTATGGAAAATTGCACACATCATTCCACTTCACGAAGGAGGTACCTCTCTGGAACTGACCAACTACCACCCAATTGCAATCCTATCCCCTTTATCCAAAATACTGGAAAGGGTTGTGCATACTCAGCTAATACAGTTCATTCTACAATATAATCTCCTTTCCAATACACAACATGGATTTAGACCATCACACAGCACCACCAGTGCACTTCTCTCTTACACCTACATAATCAACCAACACAGAAACAAAGGACTAATTGTATCCTCCATTTTCTTAGACTTATCTAAGGCTTTTGACATGATGAATCACAACATGCTTCTTCAAACCATATCTAACCTAACTACTTATCAGATAGGCAACAAGCAGTTCTATGGCAAGATAAACTATCCCTCTTACTGCCTGTCTCTATAGGAGTTCCCCAGGGATCCATCTTAGGCCCACTTCTGTTCTCCCTCTTCACCAACAACATCTCCTCAACCCTACTCACAGCCTCAGTTGTGCAGTATGCTGATGATACCACCATTATATGTGCCGCCCCCACGATAAGCGAACTACACTCCCTTACCCAAACTAACTTCTCCCAAGCCAAAACCTGGTTTACCAATATCAAACTTATACTTAATCCCAACAAAACAAAGCTGATCCTGTTTCAACCTGGAAGACCCTAACCTTTAAATGATGACTTTAACCTAATAGCCAAAGGTGATATCCAAATAAAACCTACAACACACACACAATTATTAGGTGTAGAAATCAACAACCAGCTAATATTCAACATCCATATAGCCCAAACTATCAAGAAAGTCAACAAAAAACTTGGGCTTCTCTACAGAAACAAACAATTCATGACTAAACAAACCAAAGTTACTATCGCTAGAACACACCTCCTGTCTATTCTGCTCTATGTCTCCCCCATATTAACCAACCTGAACCAAAAATAACTAAATACAATGGAATCATGTTATAACAAGATAGCCAAGTTTGCCACAGAATCCAAACATAGGTCCCATCGCTGTTTATCCCTAAAGCAACTCAAGTGGCTGGAACTGCCACATGCTCTACTATTCAATCAAACAGCACATAAACTCTACTACCAGCCAGATTTAACCCTATCACGCCAACACCTTATTCAGCCATACACTACCTCCAGAGAGCTACGATCCAGTAACCAGAACCTAATAAAAGTTATTAGACACAAAAATGAAGCAGGTAAATCTCTGTTTGCCTGTTCAGTTGCCCAAACTTGGAATGCTCTTCCAGGTCACATAACTTCTACTGCCTCCACTAAAATATTCAAGCACAACCTAAAAAACTACTATACTAACAATTGGCTCTGTTCATGCTACTCCGCTGGGTAAACCACACTAATAGTCTTCTTACTTCCCCAACAAAACTAGCATCTACCACCCTCTAAAGGAACAAACCTTCTAATTTCTATAAACTTCACTGTATTATTAACATCACAATCCCAATGCTAACTGTATCTTACTTACATGGCCAACTTTAATTACTGTCTGAATGTAAAATCTTTGCTTTTCCAATTCCTTTGTGTTATGACTTTAGACCCACATTGATATTTTGAGATGATTGTTAAACAGATGTAAACGTGTACCAAAGTCACTGTACTGTATTCTTTGCTTGAGCTATTTTGTAAATGATACTTGGAGCTTTCCTCCACAGGAGGCCCTAGACACTGTATTATACTTTCTTGCATGAAATGTATTGTAAAATATACTTGGAGCTTTTCTTCCCGGGCCTCTGCTGAAAATTGACCTGTGTACAGTCGGACTACCCCGGTAAACAAATGTGAAATAAATAAAAAATAAAATAAAAAATAAATTAGTTGGGTATATGTGAGGACATTAGGTAGCTCAAGCCAGTTTTGTTGGTGAAGAGAATTACAATGGTGAAAAATTTCTCTGTGACCTGCTGCAAATTTTGATATCTTGTTATAGCAAGAAGACAGTTTTCTTCTGAGGGAGGATTGCAGGTTGGTGAGGCTAGATGCACCATATAGGAGGGATGGGATGAGATAAGTATTGGCTAGTATGAGCCTAGTGGAAGGAGAGATATAACGATTATGGTGGTATAGCATACCAAGTTTTTTGTGTTTTTTTTTTTTTTATATTTACTTGTAAATGTTTGTTGAATTTTAGTTGATCATCTATGAGTACTTCTAGTAGTTTCTAGGGGAGTAATATTTTTGCTGGTGATTATAAATGAGTGTTTATCTAGGGAGGAGGTTTTGGAGGTGGTGAATAATATAAGTTTAGTTTTGGTTGCATTAAGAGCCAGATGGTTGTCTAGCATCCACTGCTCAGTAGAGGATAAGGTGGTTTGGGTAAGCTTATTTAGAGTGGGGATAGAAGGGGAGGAGCAGATATTGGTAGAATTATCGGCATATTGGATGAGGCTGGAGTTTGGAATGGCTTGGTAGAAGTCGTTAATGAATATGTTGAATAGTAGGGGGCCTAAAATGGAACATTGGGGGACATCTGTGGGGTTATTAAGGAAGGGTGAAGTGGCTTTATTCCATTTGACTGCTTATTGTTTGGTTGTCAGCTGGAGAATCACTTGGTACAGGAAGGGGATAGGTTTAGTTTGGAGAGTTTATTAAGAAGTGGTTGTGGGAAATAGTGTCATATGCCTTGGAGAGGTCGAGGAGAAGGGTGGACACGAAATGGCCAAAATCATAGGCTTTGGTAATTGTTTCAAGGAAGGGGAGGAGAGCAGTGGACGTGCTATGACTGGGTCTGAATCCATGCTGTGTGGGGGTAAAAAGCTGGTTGTTAATGAGACAGGGTAAGGGTTGTTCGTGGATACATTTACAGTGTCAATCACTGCATGCTGTATTAAATATTCACCTTTCAGTTTATGTCTGCCAAATCTCATGCACTTAGTTTTTATGTATTTATTAGCATATTATTTTCCTGTGCTCAAATGCACAATTAAGTCAAGTTATTTTGCAGACATGCCCCGTCTGTAACATATGTAATCAATTTAGCCATTTTTAGTCAACTGCAAGCAGACTATAGAACACCTCAGATGAAAAAGATAGATTAGAAAGATACAATCTAAACAAGTATGGGCCTAGGATAGAACCCTGTGGGACACCTTGACTATAACTTCGAATTTCACCTGTCCAATTGTTGTATGACACTCGACATGTTCTATTTGTAAAACATGCAGCTATCCATCCTATCAAGAGTACATCAATATCTAGTTGTTCTAATTTATAGATCAGTGTTTTGTGCATGACCCTATCAAATGAAGTTAAATGTATATTAAAATGTGTGAATTTAATGAGTTGTGAGATTTGGTAATAACAGGAAGTATAATTGTTTAATAAGAAATGATCAAACAAAAGTCGGGCTATAAAGAGAAGCAGAACTGATCTTATCAAAGGCTGTGGCCATGTGCATGCAAGTGAAATTATTAGTACACATTTAAAGAACTGATGGATGAAAAATATGTCTGTATAATAAAATATGAATCATATAAAGTGTTAAAATATATGAAATTCATTATAAGATAAATATGTGAGACTATGCTGCAAATGGATATGAAATAGAGAGTCACGTGAAGAGGTACTGTGACAATAAAAGCGGTAAGAGAAATGCTCATGCAATTAAAATTCAAGCAAGTACCAGATGTAGCTATAAAAATGAATTGTACTGTCTTGCTTTCAATAAATTTGTAACGTGTGTTAGACAAGGACATTTTGTTAAGATGTGTAATAAGAAACAGGGGTGTTCAAAATAACGTGTATGTCATTGAAAAGGCACATAAAAGTGAGCAGCACCAAAAAGCAGTTTGATAGGACCTACTAAAGGGTAATGTGCTGATGGACTGAACTTTGAAAGGCCATTGAAGCACTGAAATAAGCATGAAAAATCTGATTTATTTGCAGGTCTACATAATTTGTTGGAGAAAAGCAATTACAAATAATGTTGCTTTGCCAGTGTGATACATGCCCATTTTAAAGTTCTAGTAGCTTTAGGAATAAAACAAAGTAGAAATTTTGAGTTATTGAGCTGGACTGTCAACATGCCATGGATTATCATCAGGTCTCAAATTAAAGAGGTATGCCAGCTTTGTCTTCATATTTTTCGAATAGTGAAAGGAAAATACTAACTTTCCTTCATTGTAGCAAAGAAAGGTCATCTCAGTATAGGAATTCTACAGAGCTATGCTTTTCTCCATGGGCTTCTGCTGAAAAGTGATAGATTTCTGCACAACTGGACTATCCAGGTAAAAATACAATAACTAAATCATTACAAAAGCAATTAGAGACAACAGAATTGGTAAACAGTATGATCGCTGTTGTGAAGCATGATGACATACATATTTGTATTGCTCTCCAGAATCCAAAGGAAGTGATTAAAAGAGAGCATTACCCATTGCTTATAGCTGAAGAAGTAGACTCAAAATGCCAACTATTAAGATTTTTAGTACCAGATGCAAACATAGTTTCAGGCAGATGAAACTAGATGAACAAAGCTTCCAACTGTATACAAACAATACAGCATTACTAATATACAGATACTTTAGATTTCTATCAGTTATTTCATCAGCCACAGTGGTATTCCAAAAAGCTCCTGCACAGATTGAGAGTTTGTACAGCATTTTATACACAACTAATGACTGTTAGTGTGGATTCAGACATTAGAACAGTAAGTCAAGAGATTTCTAAAACTTCTGAGTAGAGTAGAATCACAATTTTAAGTTAATGTAAAATAACAGTAACCAGTCTGAAAAACATATGTCATATTTTGGCACAGAACAAGTCAGAGATATTCTACAAGGGTCAAAACTAGAAGACACATTACAGAGATTTCTAGTGATGCAACATTTGTACCTAGTATACCTGTAATAAGTATGCCATTATATATATATGTGGCACTGGTGCAGCATTAGTGTTGTTGCCTCACAGCAAGAGGTTATCTAATTCGATTCTCGGCTGGAGTGCCTTCTGTGTGGAGTCTGCATGTCCTCCCTGCATTTGTGTGGGTTTCCACCAGGTGCTCCGGTTTCCTCTCACTTTACAAAGACATGTGCCTGGAGTGTTTCTCTCTGAGCATCCACTGAAAATTGGCTGTGTTCCAATTAGGACTTTCCTGGTAAACAAATGTTAATAAATAAATAATTAATTCTTACAAGAAAATATGGCCCGAGAATGGTGACATGCACAGTAAAAGGATTTTGAAATGCTCGAGTGACTAGAACTGCATCAGTATGTGGCATACTATGAAGTGACTAGGCCATCAGAAATCCAGAGAGATGGTATTCAAAATGGCATGGCAGATACCAGTTGTACAATGGCCAATAGTATGTAAGATGCACAAAGGAGATATGTTCAGACAGAAAAAATAACTGTTAATAACAGTGTTTGGATTTGAGAAATTAAGTGACTATCAATGTGATAAAGAGGTTCAGAATGAAACAGTATATTCAGAATCATAATCTGAAAGAAAAATGCAGATTAAACAATGAAGTAAACAATGAAGTAAACAAAGCAGATATGCTGAGCAGAATATGGTTACCAGAAAGTGTAATGAGTTTCTAGAAGAAAAACAACAGATTTGAAAAATTCCACAGTTACCAATGTCAGACACAAAAAAAAGAATTTCAGCTGTGCTGATACTGAGAAATGCATTTACTAAAACGTATTACAATGAGAGGGTAGCCTAAGCAAAAATCTTATAAGGAAAAATAATCCAGTCTTATTTTTTTCTTTCACTGAAGTGTAAGTTGTGTCCATGTCTTTCACAGTTGACAAAAATAATACTGACCCAATCAAGTCAGAAAACAAAAGGTTGAGAGAACAGAAAACTACAGTGAAAGGGAAAATATATAAAGTAACAATCAAACTGTTGACTTCACTATACCACAACAATAATCCAAACATACCCAATAGCAAGTTGCCTGTGGTGCATAGTGGCACCAGTCTGTTCCACTTTAAAGAAGCCATTTACTTTAAACATTTATATTATTATTCAAACTTCCATAAAATAATTAAATTGACAGACATAACACATGCAAATGTGATTACTGGAATAAAGTCTATATTTTTATAGGTTTATAGATTCATAGAAGGTTACTAGGCTGATGGTCCTATAGCCCTAACAAGCTTAGCCTGGTTACTCCCAAGTTGCCCCATCTGTCCTTATTAAGAGAATGCATTTTACAGAGCTAGTCTATGATCCACACTGACTCCTCCTGTCTATGAAAAACATGGATGCTACCCCAGGGGTGAATTTGTGGTCTCCCATCCATTTGTCTAGGTTGCTTTTGAATATGGTATAAAAGGTACTCTGTGTCATGTGAACTGGAAGTTTGTTCTAGAGCAGTGGCAGTCTCTGGGAGACATATTTGTCTATCCAGCATGTTCTGTTAATGTCACAGGCTAGATTAAGATCTCTAGAGTGAGTGACTCTTGTGCCATCAGATTTGTGTATGTGAAGCATATCCATCAGGTCAGGGTCAGAGAATACCTTGTAGGCCAGCACAAGTCTCCCCTCAGCAGCCTATATGATACAGAGTACAGGGACTGTGCTTTTAGTCTATCCATGCTTGTCATGGTTTGGAGTCCCTGTATTTTCTTGGTGAGGAATCTCTGTGGTCTCTCCAGCTGCTGCAGGTGTCTGTTGAGGTAAATGCAAATGGGAGTATTGTACTCTATTAGTGGTCTGATGAGGGTAGAGTACAGGAGGGCTATAACATCCTTAAACCTGGATGTGATGCTGTTAATTATGAGGTGCGCAACATAAAATTTTTCTGTTTACCACAATGGAAACTTGATGGTTGAAGTTCAGATTGCAACCTCCTGTGTTCCTAGGTCCCACACCACTGGGTTTGAGCATGGGGGGGGTTGTCAATTCTGTAGTTAGCAGGGAATTTTACTTTGCCAAAGAGAATTATAATGCACTTTTTTGCATTTAGGTTTAGACTGTGGCTTTGGCACCAGTAATTTGTCTTTGTTGACCCTTCCTGTAGAATGTTATCATCAATGGTTACTCGATTGCACCCAATTTGCAATAATCAGTGAATCTGGTAAGCCAAAGGCCATCTAATTTAGCCTGGACTTCCAAGAAGTAGATTCTGAACAGTAATTGACCCAGTACAGAACCTTGTGGTATGACACTGTGACGGGTTACTGGTGGAGGTTTAGTCACCAGCTTTGACAGTATGCGTTCTGTCAGTGAGCCAACTGGCAACCCATCTAATGACTCAAGGGTTAATCCCTAACTGATCAAGTTTTTCAATGATACCTGAGTGAGGGATTGCATCAAAAACCTTGGTCAGGTCAAGATAGGCGGTATGTACTGTCTTACCTTCATCCAAGGCTTTGGTGACTTTCTTGAAGAGGTCCACCAAGTTTAATAAGCATGATCTACCCTTAACAAAGCCAACTTGGGTTGATACTAGAGTCTGAAGGTTACCTATGCCCTTGCTGACAAGCTCCATAAAGATTCTTTCCATGGCCTTGCAAGTGAGACTGGTTGGACTTATGGGTCTACAGTTTATTATTTGCAATAGTGAACAACAGATCTTGATCTGTTCTGATACTGTGTATTGCTTTTATCATGACTATCTTTCTAAGTATTTTTGTTTATCTGTTCCCTCTTCTGTACTCTTCCAACAGTGTCACTTCTTGTCTTAACTGCTTTATAGTTTTCTCTAGCCAATACTCCAATGATGACATTTGATTTCTCCCCTTCTGATAGCACAGTGGCACAGAGGATAGTGCTGTCTCCTCACAGCAAGAGGCTTTTTGGTCCGATTCTCAGCTGTGTGCCTGCTCTGCAGAATCTGCATGTCATCCCTGTGTTTGCATGGGTCCTCCGGGTACTGTGGCTTCCTCCCACATTCCAAAGACATGTAGTACATGGACTGGGCATTTTAAATTGGCCAGAGGTGTTAGTGCACATGCGAGTGTGTAGTGTGGAAGAACTATCATGGCAGGGCTAGCCACCTGGCAGTGTAAACCTTGGCTCCAGATGATTGCCACTGTTGAAGTGACATCCTGAACCCATGTACAAAAATGGGAAAAAGAGGTTGTGGATGGATGGATGAAAGGATTTGATTTCTACCCTTACTTCTCTGTGTTTTTCTGGTAAGACGTTATCTGTTATTAATTTAGCTGAACAGTAATATAGCCTATTTACTTCTGTTATATTGCATGAACTTCTATGAACAGTCCTGATTACTATATTCATTTGTTTTATCAAAAATGTAACATTTTGGGTCTTATTAACTTTCTGTAGTCTATTTCTTTCATTGATCTTAATAAGTCTATCCATCTCTATTAAATCAAGCAACCCTTTCCTTAAATCATTGTCTTCTAAACTGAGGGCACAGTCTTTGTACTTCATTTCATGCAGGCATTCTGCAGAAAGATCTAGAACATCTTCCTGTGGCATATTCTTTTCAGTTTCGTCCTGTGTGCTCTTTCATATGGGAACTCACTGCCCTATCACTCTACAACATTGACTGCATCAGAGTTGCTAGTTTCCCATTCCTTCCCTTGCTGTGCAATGCCATCTAAACTTTTGCACTGGTTTTCTACTGAAGGGTCCGAAGTATCTTCATATGGTACCTGATCAGATGTTCCCCACTTTTAACTGGCTTCTCCTTAATTTAGGGATCCATTATTCTATCCTTCTGTGGTGTTATCAAAGTGAGAATTTCTACACCAAATCCTTCCCTTCACTGGTAATCCATAACATCATTTTCTATTTCTTTAACTTCTCCATTACTAATCCCCTTTTATACTTTCCCTCTTTGTTTCCTATTTTTTGTATTGTAAATTTTTCCATATCCAGATGCCTTTGCCTGCATTTCTCTTCAAATATATTTGGTGTTCCTCATTTGTGCTAATTAGTTTTGCTTTCTACTTTGCATAAATGTTGCACCATATTAAATCTCCTTTTCTTTCCCATGTCCACATTTCTTTTTAAGATGTCTCCTACTGTTTCTCCTTATTTGTTCCATCATATTGTGGTATAACCTTTGTTGGCCTTTCTACACTAAATTCTTCACTTCTCAGATATTCCATACCTTCAGCATCTATTTTTTAACTTCTACTTTACTAATCTTCTGTTCTGTGCTCCCCCTTTGTGATCTTATTTTCGTATTGTGAAATTTTCCATGTCTGGGTGCCTTTGCCTGTAATTCTCTTCAAATATCTTTCAGGCTTCTTTTTTTTTTGTATTGATTAATTTGGCTTTATCCTTTGCATAAATATTGCACCATATCAGATCTTACTTTCTTTCCCATGTCCATATTTATTTTTTATACATTTCAAAAATCTCTAGATTTTGTTCTTTATACCTTTACACTTCTTCAGTCACTTATTTTTCCAAACAGCCCAAGGATTTGGGGTCTATATAATGTTTTTTCATGAATCTGTTGTATTAATGAACATGAATTTGCATATGAAGCTTTTGACAGTTTGTCTTGTGTAAGTATTTTTTTTTCTTCTAATTTCTCTCTCAGTCTTTTAGTATATATCTTCTCTCTGGAAATGTTGGGCTTCTGCATATTAGTAACAATACATAATTTTGTTCTTATCCTAAATAGTCCACTTTATCATCTTTATGGGTCTTTTTTGGCCTATCAGTTTTTGTGATTTTTGTGGACTACTACTTCCTTCTACAACACCCTGACCCTGGCCTACCCCCATTGTAGGAATGATTTAATGTCTTGAGGAATCTACAGTGTCATTTTTCCAGTCCTGGCACCAGTGTACCTACCAGGATTGGGCAAATTTATATCCTGAGACTTGTGCACCCAGCTGTCTTTTTTTAATGTTTTAACCTACGTCTGTCCATGATGTATGCTACATAAATACAGTCTATAGATCAGTGCTGTCTTGGTGAGATTTTGTAAAAAAACAGGGTCTACCATATGAAGGTACTCAGCAAGACTTAAGGATGAATTAAATTCCAGCAATACTACTCTCCTTTGCTTGCTGATTTTATCATCTCTCAATTTGGACCCCTGATGTCAGTTCAGCTGACCCAAGCATGCAGACAAATTAAGGTACCTAATGTGCAACAATGAAAGCTCTGTCCAAGTGATGTGGTGGCTTTCAATTCTCTGTATTTTATGGTGTGGGTGTGTGTATGCGTCATGTCCATATTTGTATAATGTGTGTATGTGTGTGTGTGTGTGTGTGTGTGTGTGTGTGTGTGTGTGTGTGTGTGTGTGTGTTGGTATTCCATGTCCTTAAGGACCCAACCTTCCTTGACAAGACAGTTTAACCATGTCACCTCAATAGAATTTCCAGATAATGTGCTGACTGCCTGCTAAGTACTTTAAATGTACTACTTAACACAATCAATAATGTATTTTGTAAGACCAAGTGTATAAAGTGTGACTAGCACAGGGACCATTTTAAGCTCTCCCAGAAGTACCGAGGTCAGCTCTCAATCTATGCTGTAACTGACCTGGGTTTGAAGAGTGACTTGAGTGTCTGCAGGACATCTGGGGAGGAAGCAAGGTGACTAGCCAGATGCTTGCTTTCTGATCTGAAGGAATGATGAAAGAATCACAGAACACTGGATGAGGCCAGTATAATCACTCATTTGCAGAAAGTGTAGGATGGTTTCAGATACACACACAAACATGATTTGATAAAGTGTGTATGTGCATTCATTTGGGCTATTGCATGATCATGTCTTTCTGGTAAAAACTACATTCAGGAAAAGTATTCCAATCATAAGCTGAATGGCGATTGTTGTGAGCCTCCTCCAAACTTAGTATTTCTCCCCAGTTGATTATAGTTGTGATAATCCCTAATATGGGCCAGTAATCAAGGAGCCTCAATCCTCACCACTGACACTGGTGATGGACAGCCACTAGGACCAAAAATGGATTCACACAGTATTTTTAGCTGTAGCGCTCAGCACCAATCATAATTTCTCTTAAAAACACACAGACACACACACACACCTGATAAGGCTGGCACAGATTTACCAGCTGTGCCCCCTCTGCCCAGACTATACGGTAATTACGCTGCCACCGATCAGCTACTCTAAGGCTCTTACAAGGGTGCCCACTTATAGTGAGAAAATTAATACTAATACAAATGGTAGAGTTTGACCAATGTAGCAAGGATTTCAGGAGTGGACACAGTGTCACTAAAATAAGCATAATTATTTTTAACATATTAAAAGTGTTCTCTAAAAGAACAGAAACAATGAAAAGTAAACAAATATATAATAATAATTAATAAAATAGAAAACATGAGAATGCTGAATATCTAGTTAAAATAAACACCAGAGTTTCAATCACAAGAGATATAAAAAATAACACAGTTGAATAGATGCACACAGATGCAGAAAAAACAACACTTAACTAATCTCGTTATATTTTGCTGAATGACTAAAGAATTACTGTTACCTATTTAAGTTACTTACTACAGCAAGGCAAGATTGTTGAGTTGCTTACTACAGCAAGGTAAGACGAGATGTGTGGGTGTATGAGATATCTGTAAGAGAGCTTTCCTGTCAGGTTCTGGAAGACAAAGTGTTGCTGCGAGAGTTCTGTCATCTCTCTCAACTGACTCTGGTACAATATACACCCAGAGCTTTGCTAAGATCTGTTGCAGCATATGAATGTGATAAAACAATTTTAAAAACTTCTACCCTTCAAGAGTAGCAATTAGTTCACCCCTAAGGACAATAAATTAAGATTCCTAGACCTGGTTTTCCCAGACATTTTTGTCTCTGGCTGTAAGATAAAATCTTTATGGCCTAAACCAAGCCATTTCATTTTCAACCTATTTTTTTTTTTTTTTCAGAATTAGCTGGACTGGGATTAACTGCTTCCCTTCCAGAATTTTCTATTAAAACATATACGTTTAATTGGTTATAATAATACTTTATGACATATGTCATAAAGTATGACATAGATGCATGTCTACAAACCACATACTAGGACATACATGTATATCTAAAAACCACGTACTGGCGCCAGGAAAATACAAACAACACAAACCATGAAAACCTGTGTGAAGCTGCAGGAACCGAATTATACAAGGTCTTCCAGAAAAAACACAAAATTCCAGTTCAAAACCACAATTTATTTCAAAGTTAAGTGCTTTTGTCTTTATATTAAGACTTCCTCAGAATGAAAGATCAAATATAATGCATACTTTAAATACACCAATTAGTTTACTTCCAACCAGTAAAATGAAATCCAATCTATGATGTCACTAATTACTTCATTGCACCCTATTAACAATGAAAATTCTTAAAAATAAGTTTGTATTAAAAAAACTCTCTCTCCATATATATATATATATATATATATATATATATATATATATATATATATAAATTATATATGTACATCCACTGAGACATATATTAAACAGATACTAAAAATATATATATTCATATCAAAGCAGTTGAAAATTACACCTACAAATGTCTCAATTTCAAAACAGAGTTAATGGAGTAGCATTCATTAAGTGCAGGGGGGGTTCATGCCACTCAAAATTAGTTGCAATTTCATAGGTTTGTACTAGGCTAATGGCCCTGCAGCCTTTACAAGCCTAGCCCATAGAAGTGCCTTGACATCATGCCGCCCGACATTAGTTCTCAGTGCCTCTATCAAGCAAAGCCACTGGGGTGATCCTCGGGGGGAATTTTCTATTATCCAGCTACTTGTCATGGAACCACTTGATTTCTCTTGAATAGGGACAGTGAGATGCTCTGCTTGACATGTATGGGAAGTCTATTCCACACCATGGGCAGACTCTTGGTGAGGGTCCCTCCAGCATGTTCTGTTGATTGTGGCAATGAGGTTGAGGTCTCTGAAACAAGTGGTGTGGGGGGATTGGGATTTCTTGAAATGCAGCATTTCTAACAGAGCTGGGTCAGACATGGCTTTGTAAGACAACAGAGAATAGCTGGAGTCTTTTGAGTTTGTCCGTGTAGGACATGTGTTTAATGCCTAGAATCCTCTTCGTGAGGTACTTCTGTGGCCTCTCCAGCTGTTAAATGGGCTATTATACTCAATGATTGGTCTAATGAGGGAAGAGTAGAGAGATGGTGACCTCTTTCTTCCTGTATGTAAAACCCTTGGTAATGAGATGTGCCACATAGAAGGACTTTCTAACCACAGTGGCAATGTGGTAGTCGAAGGAGAGTTTGCTGTCAGCCTGAGTCCCCAGATCTCTTATAATGCCTTCAGTGTTCAGTGGGCTCCCATCAATGTGGTAATTAGTGGGAACTGAGTTTTTGCCAAAGGGGATGACAATGCATTTTTTGGCATTAAGCTTAAGCCCATGGTTTTGACACCAGTTATCGGTCCCAGTGAGGCCTTTCTGTAGGATGTCTGCATCACTTGTGGAGTTAATAATGGCTCCGAGCTTGCAGTTATCTGTGAACTTGGTCAGCAGGAGTCCCTTTGTGTTGGCCTGGACTTCTGAGAAGTAGATGCCTAACAGGAGAGGACCCAGGACTGATCCCTGTAGGACTTCCCTCATGACAGGTCAGCAGTCTGACTTGGAGTCCAATACTTTCACACTGTGTGTTCTATCTGTGAGCCAGTTTGCAACCCACCTAGTGATATAGGGCTCGAGGCTAAATTTGGTGAGTTTGTCAATAATTCCTGAGTGAGGAATGGTATTAAAGGCCTTGGCCAGATCGAGGTAGGCTGCATGCACAGCCTTACCTTCATCCACAGCCCTGGTGACTGACTCAAAGTCAAAGTCAACCAGGTTGAGCAGGCATGATTTCCCTTTCACAAAGCCAAATTGCATGGAGTTTAGAGTTTAGAGATTTCCTATATCTTTGTTAATCAGGTCCATGATGATGCGGTCCATAGCTTTACATATCATATTCACCAGGCTAATGGGGTGATAATTCCCAGGGTTTGTAGTCACTCCCCCTTTACGGAGAGGGATGACTACAGCAGCGCACTATTCAGTAAGGAAAAAGCCTGAGCTGAGGCTGTGACTGAATAGGGCACACAGATGTGGTGCCAGTTCACTTTGTAGTTCATGTACAGCACAGCCAGGTATATTATCAGGTCTCATGCAAGCTGTATTCTTGGCATTGGACAATGCAGCTTTAACCTGTGCTGCAATAATGCTGGGTGCCTGGCATTCTTTCGGTATTGTGACTGGTCCTTGCGGGGGGTAAAGTTGGCACTGAATCTGTTGGCCAGTATGTTGGCAACATCTGTTGGCTCAGTATAGGAGGTACCATTGTGCATTGAGCAAATCTGGGTATTGCCATGGAGGTTCTTGATATAGCTATAGAAGGCTTTGTGACTGTTTTTAGTGTCTGCAGCAATTCTGCCTTTATAGCTGGCTTCAGAGGATTTGATGAGGGATCTCAACGTTTCGATGAGGCTAATAAGGAAGTTCTTCCAGTCTTGGGATTTCACCTTTTTCTGCAACAGTTTCTTCCTTCTGTTTTAGAGTTTATTAATGGCAGGGGACCACCAGCTTGGCTTCCTTTTTTTGAAGGAGAGCATCTTGGTTCTGTAGGATATGGCTAGTTCCATGCATTTATGTACATATTCATACAGTGCATTGGTGTATGATTCGGCAGTAATGCAGCTATTTTCCATTAGCGTGGGTGCTGTGAAGTTAGCCACCTCTGTTTTTAGGAGTCCAAAGTCAGCTTTGGAGAACTTTTCCAAGGTGGTTACTTTTGCGGGGGGGGGGGGGGGTGAGATGTGGATTTCCATGGTGATTAGTTTATGGTCGGATCTGACCAGGGAGAGATTGACTATTGGTGTAGAGCAACAGTCCCCCATGTTAGTAATAACCAGGTCAAGGATGTTGCTTCCTCTAATGGGGGTCATAATGAGCTGGTCCATGGCATTGGAATTGATGAATTCCAGGAAGCGTCGGGCTAGTGTATTGGTGCTCGAGTAGTTTTCCCAGTTGATGGAGGGGTAGTGGAAGTCTCCTAGAAAGACTGTGTTTTGTTGGACCTTGATAGATTCCAAGGTGCTTAGGAACATGGAGTGAGAGTCTAGGGACATGGTTGGGGACTTATAGCAGGCTATAACCTGCATCGCCATCTTACCCAATGTTAGTTGTACCTGAAGTATCTCAGATGCATTATGCTGGGCTACTAGTCTGGAGGTGTGCATATTCTTTATGAATATAGAGACATCACCACCTTTGGAGCTTCGATCCATGTTTCGGGGCCGAAAGGTGTTTAATGAGTTATAGCCTGGTAGCGTGGGGGTGTTTCTGCTGCTTTAAACCAGGTCTCCATTACAGCACAAATGTCAATGTTCTTCATTTTGAGGAGTGATTTGAGTGAGTGCATCTTAAGATTCTAGGACTGAGCAGCATGACCCTCAGATTGCATTTATTTACAGGTGTTAATGTGGTAATTTGGTCTTTAGAACACCACCTAAAAAGCCACTATAGGGGTGGCAAGAGCCTTAGCCAATACCCGGAAACCCAGTGGTAACAGATGCAGTCCATCTCTGGCAAAGCATCGAGGTCTGTCAATCTTGTAATCCCAAGCAGACAGATACTGGATCCCCTTAACCAACTGTTAAAGTCAATCATTTTTTGTTTTTACTGTGATATCATTCTGGGGAACGGTAGGAAACAGCTCAGAGCTAGTGTCATACTTGCCTGGGCCACATAATCTAAGAGCTCCACCATGTCTCTTTTTCATGTAGTCCAGGGAGGTGTGTCTCAGGTCTTCACACCCACATGGACAATAACAGAGTCATACTTGTACTTGTTGTGGAGTGACCTGAGTGCGTGTGTTATGTATTGGATTCTGGCACCTGATAGTCAGCTGACTGTTACCTTCTCCTTATTCAACCTAGTGAGTGGGGCATCTGTGTGCCTCATTATTGAGTCAACTATGATTCGTGTATTGGGCAAGATGTTTAGCCTTAGGGGCTTAGGTTGAGGGGCACATTGTGGAGGTGAGCTATGTGTCCTGTGGTTTGTGCTGTGTTGTGGCGGTCGAGTGGATTTTTGTCTTGGAGGTCTCTGCTGTTTGGGGTACATTTCTATTGAGAGCATCTGTGAAGGTGGATGTGTGATTTGTGTTTTTATGTCAGAGCTGTGATAGTGGGTGTTCTGGAGGGCTATGTGTTCCATGTGGTGTGGTGCAGGTGTTGACTTTCTCCTCTTGACCAGCTAGTCTGGTCTTGGCTGAAGAGTGCACAGCTTCCAATTTGGTGATACAAGTGCATCTCTCACAGGTCTGAGTGTTGGGAGGTAAGAGGAGAGGGTTGTCTGTGTACATGAGTCAGTTGCTACATTGCCTCAGAATGTCCAAGTGCACCAGGTTAATTGGAGAAAGCACATGGGAACTCCCCTTTAATCATGGCAGGAGGGGTGGTCATAACTATTAAGTACTGGAGCTATTTCCATGAAGAACGACTAGTGCTGATGGCACTTAGCTGTGTTACAATAACTGCTACAAAAACCTATTGAAGTGCAAAGCGATTAGGCTATTTGATGTACAAGAGAGAAAGAACTAGCAAGATCTAAGGGAAAAACTGAAGAGCAGACTTTCTGGTACCAGTAAAAGTTTACCTCAGCTTGGCGTTGCTGCACGGAGCTTAAACAAGTGCAAACACAGGCTTTTAAACCAGAAAGTTGAAAGGGATGGAAAAAATTGCTCAAATGGCCAATAAACTACAATTTCTGGGCCAAAAAACACTCCTCTTGTGGTAGACAGGCTACCTAGTGCTTACCACTCCCACTGATAAGCTAGAAGGCTTCCGTTCAACACAAAAACTGGGGGGAGGGGGGTTCAGAAGCTTACAAACAGTCCTGGATACAGCAAATCTGTATCTGGACTAGACTAGACAGAAAACAAGCTTAGAACTTTTTTTTATTTTTTATTTTTTATTTTTTTTACAGAAAAACAGTTAAAATGGCAGCAAAAACAATTCAAATGCAGTGCAAGCTCGCACACTTGAGTGTGTAGTAATATTAAAGCAAATACAGTTTAAATTTATTTATTTTTATTTATTTAACATTTGTTAACTGGGAAAGTCTGACTTGGAACAAAGACAATTTTCAGTGGAGGCCCAGAGAGAAATGCTCCAGACGGATGTCTTTATAAGGAGGGAGGAAACCAGAGCACCTGGAGGAAACCTGCACGAATGCTGGGAGGACATAGGTTCATAGGTTCATAGGTTCATAGGTTCATACTAGGCTATCTGCCCTAGGGCATTTATAAGCCTAGCCAGAGTGTGTGTGGCTTTCACCACCCCTTAGGATGAGAATACTATACCCATTAGTTTGCTGTGCCTCTGTCCAGCAGTGATACAGAGTACAGGGGTACAATGACCTCTTCTGATCTGTGCAAATTTTGTATTAGGGATTGCTGCAGACTCCACACAGAAGGCACCCCAGCCAAGAACCGAACCAGAGAACCTCTTGCCATGAGGCGACAATGCTATTAATGCACCAATGCAATTAAATTAAAAAATGACTAAAAACAAGTGCAGAAAGCAGTAAATTATGAAAAAATCAAGATGGAGGCACTCAGAGTATCAGAAAACAATACCAGCAAGAATATAAATAATTCAGTCAAGCAAAAATTAAGACAGTGCAGAACTCTGAAAGTTAAAAAGTGCCAAAATATACTTATCAGCTCTCTATTTCCAGATTGTTTGAGAAGCACACTCAGTCAGAACAGAAGGAGATACTAGCAATGGTAGATTCTAGCAAAGTGGTTTTTTTTTTTAAGTGGAAAGGGAGAAAGGAGGAACAGATGATAATTCAAGGTTAAGAAACTAAGTGGATTGGCCTTCTCAAATGTTCTCTCTGTATTAGGTAGAATGAGCTAATGACACTAGACTGGGATGAGTGTCCCAGATCAAATTTACAGTAGGGGTGTGCAACTGTAAAGCCAACAAGTATCAGAACAACACACCAATAGGGAGGGAGGGTGGGAAACTATACTACAGCTATTAGCTATACTATTTTAGGCAGAAAACACTACAGAAATGTTTATTACAGCAGAAAAATAGCAGCGACCCACAAAATGAAAGTTTTAAACAGATAAAGGAGCAAGGAGATTTTCAACTCACATTTACTCAGGTGTTCTTCTGCAATGAACGCCGTTTGATCTTTCACTACCTGTTCTATAACTATAAATTTAAATGTATGCCTTGGACACTCGTTAATATATCTGGATAAGGTATTAGTACTCTCACCTTTTTAATCTCCATTACATGCTCATAAACCCTCTCTTTTAATCTTCTACTAGTTTGTCCCTACATAAAATCCTGGAAATAATTTGCACATTCTACTCGCAGAGTCACAATTATAATGCCCCAACAATTTAAATATGTTACCACTGATGTTAACCTTATCACTTAACATAATATAGGGCCACTGAGAATGGTGTCCACATTTAAACATGCCCAAAGGTCTATTTTTAATCACTTTTTTCCACTTTACCATTTGCTTAATAGATCTGTCCCTTCTAAAAATCATATGGGGTTCATCCCCCACCATTCTGAGAATATGGTTATCAACTTTGAATACCATCCAATTCTTTCAGAGCACCCCCAACAATATCATAACTGTTTAAAGTAAAGGTAGATATAAATGATTTGGTCTCCTTAGTTCTTTCATTTTGGTTTTGGTTAATAACCTCTAATCTCATTTCCTAACAAAGGTTTATACACAACTTGACATCTTTTTTTAATAACTTCTACTTTAATTTCATCCAAAAATTTTGTGGGTAACCCCTTTTCAAAAACATATCTATTATATTCCCATATTCTTGTATAAATAAATTGGCATTGGATATCATCCTGACTGCACTTACCAACTAGCCCTTAACAGCAGCCTTTTTCTGATATATCCGATGCCAGCTATGAAAATGGAGATACATGTTAAAAAAAGTAGGTTTCCTGTGTATGGTAGACATAAACCTTTTTTGCTCTCTATTTTTAGTCAACTCAACATCCAAATAAATATTTTTTCTGAGTTGTAATAATAGGAAAAACTCAAAAAGTCTTTAGTATTTTCTACACACTTTGAAAATTCCATGAATCTATTTTCAGTGTTTATCCATAAAATAAAGACATCATCTAAAAAACAAGTATAATAAGCCCAATACATAGGAAATGCAGTATTGAAAATATATTCCAATTCCAAATGAGACATATCTAAATTGGCAAAATTGGGGGCACATACTGCCCCATAGCCACACTTTTACTTCGCTTAAAATACTTTCCTTAAAATCATAAATAATTGTTGGAAAGAACAATACTCATGAGACTGGAGACCAGCTTTACGTTTTCAAAATTCAATTCACCTATATAAATCAACATTTCTTTGAACATTTTCAACCCTTCATTATGGGGTATAACAGAATAAAGATTCCTGAAATCCAAGGTAACAAACAAAACATTCTCATTATATTCTATTTGATTCAACTTCTTTAACAATTGCCAGGAATCTCTACAGATTTGTGGAATTTTCTGGATAGAACCCTTTGTTTTTAAATCAACTAATTTTGCCATATAGTGTGTATTAGACCTATTTGAATCCACTATCGGTCTTAATGGAGAATTACTCAAGGATTTATGATTTTTTGGGATACCAAATATCCCTGCTATAACTGGATCAGGGTTTTCTAGAAATATATATTCTTCCCAAGTTATCTGACCCTCTAGTAATAAAACAATTGCATGTCTATTTTACGAAAAGCAATATTAATTTCATTTTTTTTATATTTTTTCATATTCATCAACTAATAGCAGTGCATTCATTCTGTTGATATAATCCTCCCTGCTCATTATAAGGAGTCCTCCCCCCTTATCCGGTTTCATACCTCTTACACTATAATCATTACAAATGTCTTTAAGATACTTTGATTCATCTACTGATAAATTGTGTGATTCAGCTCTTGATAAATTTTAATACTTCCTGTTAACTGGTTTCAAAAGAATGTTACGAATCTCTACATTACATATTTTTTCAAAACAATTTACAATGTGATGAAGGGGGGATTAAACAAGCTTGGCTTGTGTAATGCATTCAAATTAGGTGTACTACCATTATTGTTCAACTAAATGGCAAGATTTAATTTACGTGTGTCCATTTTAAGATTGATAAGACAATCAACTCTTGCTTGTCTTGCTGGTACAAAATTGAGTCCCTTTGCTAAAATGTCAGCATGTTGAATCATAATTTCATTAGCAAAATTATGTAATTTAAAGTCACCTGAAGAGTTGATTACCAAGTCCGGACATCCTGTAATTGGCTCCTGTACAGTTCCTACTGCTGATTCTTGTAATCCTCCCATATAAATTATTGGGATTAGCTCCTTGTCTCATAAACCTGTCCTCTTTCTCCTGAGTCACATCCTGTTTTGGCTGTTTCTGCTGTATCCTCTTAGATATTTGTATAGTGGCTGGTTCTAAAGGGGCGGACACTAAAGCAGGGTTATTTATAGTTTCATGATGATCAACTTCCTGCTCTCTTCTCATAGGTTCACACTTATTGTAAATCATTCCATTTCATTTCTGGATAGGTGGATTTCGGTATGCAAAGATCCTACTGTAATCCTTTCATGTCCCTTTGGAACTTTCTGATTTTCCATTGCAAAATATCCCCACATAAATCATCCACCATAGAAAAAAATATTACCATAGTTAGTCTCATAGTGCTCGAACATCACCTCATTCAATAATGAGGTGTTTAATGCATCTAATTCGGTAGACAGATGTTCTATACATTGATAATTATTTCTGACCAAACACCTCAAAACATCTTTACCGGCTTTGTTCAAAATGTTAATCAGGTCATTATAGAATTCTTTACCCTTCGCACACCATTCAAAACTTCCAAAATCAGAGACTCTTCGGAATCATATTTTCTGAAATGTTCTTAAACAAATAACTGTTTTCCAGGAACCTCTGTGATCTCTCCAACTGCTGCATGTGTTTGGCAAGGTATATGCCAAAGTTGGCATTGTACTCAATAATGGGTTTGATAAGGGAGGAGTACAGGCATATTATGACCTCCTTGTTCCTGGATGAAATACTACTATTTATGAGGTGGGCCATGTAAAAAGCCTTCCGTACAACGGAGGCGACATGGTGGTCAGAAGTCAGGTTGCTATCAACCTGGGTGCCCAAGTCCCTAACGACTGATTGTATGCTTAGTACATCATTATTAATGTGATAAATAGTGGGACTAATGATGCATTTCTTGGCATTCAGTTTGAGGCAATGCTTCTGGCACCAGTCATTAGTTTGTGTAAGACCCTCTTGGAGAATGTTCACATCACTAGGGGAAATTAAGACAGCGCCCAGCTTTCAGTCATCTGCAAACTTGGTCAGCCACAGACCACTGGTTTTGGCTTGCACCTCAGAAAAGTATATCCCAAACAGTAGAGGCCCCAAGACCGATCCTTGGGGTACATCGCTTGTTACAGGTCTACCACTAGACGTGGCTTCCCTGAGGCCCCAAGACTGATCCTTGGGGTACATCGCTCATTATGGGTCTACCACTAGACGTGGCTTCCCCTACTTTGACTGAGTGGGTTCTATCAGTAATCCAGTTAGCTACCCATCTGGTAACATACAGGTTGATGCCTAGCTGAGAGAGTATATCTATTATGCCCGAGTGGGGAATAGTGTCAAAGGCTTTGGCTAGGTCAAGGTAGGCGGTGTGCACCATCTTCCCCTTGACCATGGCTTTGGTGACTGTTTCAAAGAAGTTGACAAAGTTTAAGAGGCATGATCTCCCTCTGACAAAACCAAACTGTGTGGGGTCAAATGTTTGGAGGGTGCCAATGTCCTTGTTTATAAAGTCCATGATAATGCATTCCATGGCCTTGCAGATCAAGCTAGTTAGGCTGATGGGCCTATAACTGCCTGGGTCAGTGGATGCTCCTCCTTTGTGTAGAGGGATGACAGTGGCTGTCCTCTATTCAGCTGGGATGAAGCTGGTGCTCATGCTTTGGTTGAATTAGGGTGTCTAATGGAGCTGAGAGTTCATGCCTGAGTTCATGTAGGATACAGCCAGGGATGTTATCGGTTCCCATGGAGACTGTATTTTTGCCTTTGAGAGGGCATTAAGGACCTGCACCCTGGTGATGAGGGGAGGGGGGCAGGTGCTGGGGATGTCCTGGTTTACTGATGGGGGCAGGGGGGGGTGACGTTTTCACTGAACCCGTCTGTCAGCAGGTTTTCTATATCTATGGCGTTTGTGTATGTGGTGTTATTGACCACCAGTTCAGAGCAGATTTGGGTGTTGCTTTTGAGATTGCGGACATATGTGAAGAAGGCCTTGTGATTGTCCTTGGTGGATGTGGCCAATTTGGACTCAAAGTTAGTCTTAGATGATTTCAGCAGTGACCTTATTTACTTGTTGAAACATTACTTAACTGTAATACACTGCTTTTAATATTTTATGATTTATTTTTGGACCCAGGATTTCCAGTCACAGCATGAGAGTCTCTATCCTCCAGCATCTATCCCTCCAGCATTCCCTATTTATATAAAGTTAAGGTTTCTGCGTCGCTTGCTTGTGGTTTGGATTTTTTTTTTTGAGGTTGGAGCATGTCCATTAATTCCGGGTTGGACATGGGTATGTCAGAGGGCACATGTCCTCCTGGCAGGCAGACGGCGATGCTCGAGAAGCTTTGAGTTTCTTCAATCTGGCAGCATATATGACATTGGAGTCCCTTTATCCTTTGGGAGGAACTTTTTTGGTCTCTCTGCTGCAGATGTGATGTCGGTGAGATCCATCCCGGAATGCATTGTACTCGATCATTGGTCTGATAGTTCATGATCAGGTGGGCAATGTAGAAGGTCTTTCTAACCAGTTTAGCAATGTGAGTGTCAAAGAAAGGCCACTGTCAACCTGGGTCCAGGTCCCTGATAACCTCTTCTGTGCTTAGTGGATTGCCATATCTTTGTTTATGAGCTCCATTATGATCCTCTCCATAGCTTTGCAGACGCACTGAACCTGTCTGCCAGGTTTGGGACCTGTGTTGCATTATGTAGATATATATCTTGTTTTTTTATGAATGGAAGTTATAAGCTCTCATTTTTCTTGTGTTATTGCTTTAAGAATAGCTGATTGTGATGTGGGTTTGGCTGAATGGGCATATAAGATTGGCTACTTTGAAATCATGAGTTTATTTAATCTACGTTTATTGGTTTTTAATTTATCTGATAATGTTCTTATCCATATGTTTGCATTCAAGTTTTTCATTGCAACTTGGAATTAAGGTTTGGCTGACATTTTACATTCTGCTGTTTTCCACTGATTAGGTACATGGACGGGTTATGCTTTGTAGACCTTAGCCGTTTTATTTATTTATATTATTTATTTACATTTGTTGACCGGGAGAGTCTGACTGGACACAGGTCCATTTTCAGTGGAGGCCCATTTTACTATCTTTGTGCATACTAATTTGTGGTAGCATTGGTTCCTTCATTAGTGAAGAGGTAGTTGAAATCACCAAAGAAGATGGGCTCTATAGTGATAGATGTCAATTTGTTTAGATATGCCTTGTGATTTGCTGGGGTCATGGAGGAGGAGGTACTGTAATTGACAATGATGTGGTTCTGGGTTTTGTTCCGTATAAGAAGAATGCAGTGGAGTTAAACATCATAGTCCTGCATTAAGAGTCTGGAGGTGAAATGACTTCTTAAGAAGACAGATACAGCCCTCACCCCCAGTTACACCTTCTAATTCAGTGCTGGGTCTGAAGAAGTAGAAGGCACTAAATCTCTGAATGCACGAGTGTGTTTGCTATTCTGCAACCATGTTTCATTAACTACACATACAGCTGTCTCACCTCAATGACTATACTTTCCAAGGTTAGGCATACTTGTACATAGTGCAACTTTTATTAAGGCTTCTGGCATTGGACAGTGCTACCTTAACATTGTTTTTCTTTGATTAGCTATGTAGGTTACTTGGGGAGACTGACTTTGCCTAATAAAGGCAGAATGCAGAAGAAAAAAATTTTGCCAATGTATGGAAACAATGAGAACAAAGATGCAGACTGTCCCTAGAAAAGCACCAGTTGTTGTTATTCACCTATTTCCAGGATGATAGATAATGGATCCTCTTAGAAGATGAATCAATAGTTAAAGCCGATTATCTTTTGCTTGCATTGAGCCATCATTCTTGGTGAGTAGAATACTATTTAGTACTAGTTTTGCATGCAGTTCAGATACACATTTTGAGAGCTCCATCATGTGTCTCTTCACATGATGCATGGTGGTGTGTCTCGTATCATTCACTCCATGTGTGCAATGATAAGGTCATATGTGTACCTGGGGTGATGGTTTTGAAGACCCTATCAGATCATGACATTTGACAGGTAGCTAACCATCACTCTGTCTTTACTAGTCTGGTGAATAGAGAATCCACGTATCTAACTATGTAGTCACCTATGACCAGGACATTTCCAGATATACAAGTTTGGTTGCTGCCTTAAGGGTTTCTGCATGCTGATTGTGTACCCTCTTTTTGTGGCTGTGTCTATAGTAGTGTCAGAATGTGTAGTGTGTTGGTTCAAACATGTTAATGATGGATAGCATACAGGAGCTACATTTTTATGGTTTAAGCTAAAGCCTAAATTTAGGAGTTCTACGAGACATGGGTAGAGATTTTTAACTACATCAGCATAAGACAGTTTTATGTTTACATTATGGGGATATTGTGTAGGTGTGGGTGGGGATAAGATAGTGTTAAGTTCACTACATACTACTGGTTCAGAGTAGAATGCCTCCAGTTTAAGTATCTACAACTCTCACAGATACAGTCCTTTGGGTTAAATAAGAGTTTGTTTGCAGTGAGCATGAAGCAGTTCTTGCACTGCCTTAGGATACCATGAGCTGTAAGGCAGGCAAAAGGAGTAGCAGCAGTCTGCTGTTTCCCCATGGTGACCAGTAATGTCAAGTGATGAAGGTTATAACAAACTAAAGAGGGGCAAGTTGAATAATACAGTAGAGAATATTGTTGGACTGGAAACATGCAGGACCATGCCATCAGAGAAGGACCACAGAAATCTGCCCATAATCTCACCTCAGTGCAGCCCAGAGAGAGGTGTCTTGACAGAGCAGAAGTGGATAACTTGCTCAAAGGAGTTGGATGAATGTAATGTTTCAATGGTGCGGAGAGAATTTACTTGCACGCACTAGCCGCTATTTTTGTAATTATATTATTATCAGTACAGCTCAACAAAGTATTAAACAAGCAAAAAATAACCAATGAAAAATAAGTGAAACCTGAATCCCACATTCTCTAATTTACAAATGACCTGCAGTAATAAGTGTAAAACTCACTTAGATCAGTCAGGATTTAATCCAAGATGACCTCTGCAAAGTATTAAACAGATTTACTCAAAGAAGGAAATAAAATGCAGAGTCACTCAAATAAGAACATAAAATATAAAAACAGTATCAGGCAATGAAGAGAACAGCTATAAATGGCTAGATCAACTAGACAACTTAAGTGCAAACACACACACACAAAAAAATTAATTTCCTAGCTAATTTTTCAAGTTTAAAATCCAGAAGTTAGTCAAACGATGAGTGCATGTGATTCAACTCTCTGCTGTCCTATCAGGAAGAAAAAGTTGAGATGAGCTCTGCCCAAGAATAATAAAATAAGTGTGCAGAATAATCATTGAGAAACAATGGAAATCTGAAGCCCAAGTGCTCTGAGATAACCAGGATTTGCAGTAATTAGTCTCTCACTTAGATAAATTACTAGTTAATCCAGTATGGTCTCTACACCAGACCAAATAGGTTTATTCAAAGCTGAAAATAAAATGCTGAAATAGAACCAGACAATGTGGAAAACAGCTCTAAATGGATAGATCAGATAGGTATCTTAAGTACAAATGCACAAAAAGTACTTTTTCTCTGATTTTAAAATCCAGCAGTTAGTCGAAAAATAAATGGATACGATACAGGTCTGTGCAGTTTTTACAGAAAGACAAGGTTGAACTGAACTTTGCATAGTGCTCGGTGTGTTGGGGGTATTTTCTTTTGTTAATGAAGGCTCGTCCTACATAGACTCATTCGCAAGACAGCAACACGATTAATAAGTGGAAGGAATGGATTGGTCAATTTGGGTTGGGCTGGCCAGTAAACTGCTAGAGGTCTGCAAGTCTGGGAGAGAAACTTAAGTCTAAGTAAAATGCAAGTCCCTTGTGGGTACTGCCTTCTGATATGGCACCCACACATCTAGTCCTCAGCAAGCTGGTAAAAATTATAACTCTCCTGAGTTCAAAATCTTTTTAGGCAGCAAAATATGGTAGGTAAACTGTGAGTCATGAATTTCACTACTCACTACCCTTCACCATGGACTCATCCCAAAAAATACAGTTGTGTAAAATCTTATCATAACAGCAGATGTCCTTCTCTTCACTATTGCAGAATTTCTTACTAAAGGGTTTCCCTACTAAGGGTAGCCCTACGTCTGGGCAGTATATCAGAGCCTTAGGCTTTTAAAAAACAAGTAATCTAAGTGGTATCCCCGAAGTCCCAAAACAACCCACTAAAGTGTAGTGGGTCCAAAAACAAAACTGTGTAAGAAACTTGTGTGTGTGGAAGATTTTCAGTCCATATATTTCTAGTTAATCACTGTATATTAATCAGATCAGACAATAGTAGTAGAAGCAGCGAACGTAAACTCGTCTTAAGTCAAAACAAGACAAAACAAAAAGTAATAATAGAAAACATATAATTGTACAGCAATACTAAGTATTCGAAAGTAATCCAAGCAAGGCAGGCAGTCTGTTTCCAGTCGAAAATCCTTTATTAAGTACACAGACTAGCGATCCATGTAAAACAAAAATAGAGTAATACTTTCCTCACAAGCTTTCTAAACATATATATATATATATATATATATATATAGATATATATATATATATATATATATATATATATATGTATATATATATACACACTTTTTATCAGGCATGGGAGTGGTTTACTGTGCTGTAAAACAAAGTGGTATTCGTATACATGTTAAATTCACATCCCTTCCCCCATCAGTGTGACATTTGAGCTGGTCCTGCCCTACTTAGTAGCTGTCATAATAATATATAACCCTTATGTACTTTAAATAAAATTATATAATGATGTGGTACCTCTTATTTAACCAGATTATTAAGTAGATTATTAAGTCTGTGATTTTATCCAAGACAATATACTACATGGCTGGAAATATATCAACCTTAGTTCATTAGGCAATCAAAAAATATATATAAATATATACATATACATTTTGCATGTAAAAATCAATTTCTATTTTCATAACCTATTGTTAACAAAGATCGCTTTTGTCCTTCTAGACTTCAAGTCTGTGTACAAGAACCCTAAAAACCTATATAATTGTATAATTAGTTTGGAAAAAAAGAACCAGAAAAAAATAAAAATAAGAAAAAAATGTATGTATGATGATGGAAACAAAATATACACTTAAATTTCAACTGAGTTGAAATGGTACTTAAAACCAATTTGTAGAATAAAATAAAATAAAATACAATTAGTCATGTAAACAATGTGGCAATTTTCTAAGTTCCAGTGCACTTTTAATTGAACAGTAGTAGTTTAGTTCAGGCTTCCTAAAAGAGTTCAGTTTTAATTGCCACATGAGTTCATGTTTCTCCAGAATATTCAGGATGTCTCCTTCAAGATCACCCATGTCTATGCGATCCAGGATCTGGAACTTAAAACCTGTGTGTCTTTTATGAAGAGAAAGGTGTTTGGCTAGTGCATTATTTTTACACCCAGAGCGGATGTCTGAGAGATGACATGAAATCCTACGCTTGAGATTATTTACAGTCTTGCCCACATAGAATGCATCACATTCATTGCACTGTGCCCTGTAAATTATTTTTTTAGTGTTACAGTCACCCCTTGCACTGGTTTTAATGATCTTCTTTAAATAAGGGCAATAAAAACTATCACCTTTCTGTATAAATATACAAAATGTACAATTAGTTTCACATCTTTTAGTGCTTTTCTCACATGATCTAGGTTTAAATTCAACAAAACTTCTAATGTTCCTGGCCTTCCTATAAACAAATGATGGGGCTTCACCTAAAATGTCAATCAGAAAAGGATTTCCTGTGACAATGTCCCAGTTTTCTTCAATAATATTTTGATACTGTGATAATTCAAAGTGTATGTCAGGATGCAGCTATTTTTTGCATTTGTTATTCTCTGTGGAAATACTTAACATTTTTCTACTGGGGATGTTGAGTGAAGGTGTTTCAGTCCTTTTCAGTTCTATAATGGGTTCCAGAATGTTTTTTAACATCTGACTTTCATAGCTTCTCACTAGAAAACCATTCTCTACATTGTTCAGGTTTCTCAAAAATGGTTCCATCTCTGTGGTAATTACAGATGTTATATCTCACTCGTATGCTGCCCGCTCAAGGCGAAGTGCATAAAGGTGATGGACAGACATACATACCTACCTCAGAACTGAATAGCACCAGAAGGAACAACAGTCCAAGAAATTAGGAGGGACATGTCCATTCAATAGGAGAAAGAGGAAAAGAATAAGGCAGGAGGAGGGGGGGGAGGGAGCGAATACTGCAACGGTAAGGGAAGGATTTCTACATTAGGGTAAAATCTTACACAACTGTACTATGTCTTTCCAGATCACTATTGCAGTATTCTTTACAATAGAGAGTACAAAAGCTCAAGAAAAAATTTGGGAGGAGGAAGGTCCAGAAGAACCCTAAAGAAAATCATGCAGGACAGGTCTGGCAAAGCCAGCTCTTGTTCTGGAAACAATATCCAACTTGTTATGCTTAGTGAAGGTATGAACAGAGGTTTAAGTAGCAGCCTCATGGATTGAATTGGTATCCAATCCTTTGAAAAAAGCACCAGAGGAAGACGCAGCCTTGGTAGAATGACCCTTGACAGTGGCAGAAAGATTTTTCCCATGAGAAGTATAACAAAAAGAAATGGCCTTAGAGATCCATGAATAAATGGTTTGCTTAGAAACAGCCAAACTTAGAGATATGGGATGAAAAGAAATAAAATGTTGCTCAGACTTGCAAATGGCCTTAGTCTTATCTAAATAGTATCTGAGTTGCCTGTGCAAATCCAAGGTGTGAAGGGCCTTCTCATTAACAGACTGTAGATAAGGAAAAAAAGGAGGGCAAATTAATAGACTGATTAAGAGACAAGTTATTAACCACAATGGGTATATAAGAAGTATTAATTCGAAGAGACACCCTATACCTATGAAAAACCAAAAACAGAGGAACTGCCTTAAGACCCCAGAGTTCAGATACTTAGCTGAAGTCAGGGCCAAAAGAAGAATACTCTTCCATGCACAATGCTGTAAGGCAGCTCAAGCTGCAAGCTCAAAAGGAGCCTCAGCCAATTCCTGAAGAACAAAAGTAAGATCCTAGGAAGGTGTATAGGTTTTACAGAGGGTCTGATATGAAGGATGCCTTTAAAAATTGCTTGACATCAAACCTAGAGGCCAGAGGAGGAGTTAATGCAGACAAGGAGAGAGAGCTGAAATATGAGCTTTAACTGAAGATCAAGCCAATCCATAGGTTCATAGGTTAGTACTAGGCTAACTGCCTTTGTGGGTCATTTTAAGCCTAGATAGTTACCCCATCTGAGAATCAAACCCTTATAAGACAAGCACCTTAGCTATTATGCCAACCTTCTACCCCCAACATGGAGCAATTCACTCAAATAAGACAGGACCAGAGGAATCTCCACAGAAAGTGGATCCTGGTTACGAGCAAGGCACCAGACAGAAAATCTCTTCCATTTGGATACATATGATTTCCTGGTAGTGGGTTTGCTGGCCACCTGCAGAATCCAAGCACACCCTCATAAAAAAAGATCAAAAAAAGAAATCAAAACCCTATCACTCACAGTGTCAGTTGAAAAATAGACATGTGAGGATGGATGAGAGACCCCTTGTCTTATGTGAGTAGGTTCACCCTTTGAGGTAACTTGTGGTGTTTGCCCATAGCTAGGTGCAGAAGAACATAGAACCAACACTATCTGGGCCAAAGGGGAATCAACAGCAAGGTTTGGGGGCATTCTTACTCTGTCCTGAGAAGGACCCTCAATATGAGAAGAAGGGGAGGGAAGGCATAGAGAAACATCCCGTTCCAAGAAAAAGATTGGGGGTCCAGCTTCCATGCCAGAGGACTTGGGACTCTGGTGCAAAAAAAGAGGAAGTTGTCTGTTCAGATGGGAGGCAAAAATATATATCTGAGGAGTACCCCACTGGTGGAAAATGTCCAGAAACCCATCTCTGTGAGGCATCCACTTGTGCATCTGTGTTAAGGACCTGCTCAAAGAGTTTGCCACAATGTTTTGTTCTGACGGAATATATACAGCATTAAAGAGTCACCTGATATTGGATAACCATGTCCCAAACTTGAAGGACCATGTCCCCCTTGTTTGCTGATACATCACTGTGGTATTGTCTTTAAAGACTTTGAGTGGCCCTTGAAGAAATCCAGTATGAAAGGCCTGAACAGCAAGGAGGAGAAGTCTCATCTTCTTGATGTTGATCTAGTCTTCCCTCTGATGAATGGGCTAAAGACCCTGCATGACCCTTGAATGGTACCCCTCCTTACATGTGAGGCATCCAAAAAAGTTCCTGATAGGGGAATGGTAGCTGAAAAGGAAGCCCTGGGTAGAGAGACAGCTGATGAATCTATCACTGAAGTTCTAGTTTGAGGCATGGAAGGAGAAGGACTAGAAAATCTAAAGGATGACAACTTTGGAGTCATACTGCCTTTAGGGACCACTGCAGCTTCCCCATATACAGTCTGAAAATGCAAAGAAGAAACAGAGAAATGCAAATATTTCCTGAAATGGGTATGAATAAGGATGTGAAGATACACATCCATGAGATTCAGCTACACCTGGCAAACCTGAGGAGGAGGAAGAGGAGAGAACAGAGTCTGAAAGGACAACATCTGAAAGGAAGCAATCTTCAGAAAAGTGTTGAGCTGAGAAATGTCCAGAATGGGCTGCCAGGTGCCTTCTTTACTGGGAAATAAAAACATTCTGGAATAAAACTCCTTCTTCTGAGGAGTGGAAACTGTTGGATGGTGCCTTGAGACAAAAGGCCCTGAAGCACATCTGGAAAGAAAGGCAGCTGATCCTGGGGAAGTTAGGGAATGCCCAGAAAAGGAGGAAGGGATTTGGATTTCCATACTATGAAGTATCCCTGATGAATGATGAACAGAACCCAAGAATCATGAGTGATCTTAATCAGTTGGGAAGAGACCAGGAAAAACTAAGAGATAAAGGAACTTGACGTTGAAGGGAGGGAAGCAGATAGTCACACACAACCTGGCTTTTCTGGAAAAGGAGTCTTCTGAGTAGTAGTAGTCTATGTAAACTTAGCAGGAAGAGCCCATCTAGAACCCCTTTTACCTTTGGGAGGAGGGTGAGACTGTCTACACACAAAGGCAGGCTTAGAGAGATAATTCCTCTGAAATTTAGGAATAGGGGAAACAAAAAATATGCTTCACTTCCTGTAAGGCCTTGCCTTTTTCTTGCAGGGATTTGAAAATCTCAGCAATTGCAGAACCAAAGAAATAGTTAATATCAAAGGGAGCAGCAAAGGTTGGAGGTGAAGCCAGGAGTAACGCCTCAACACAGAACCAAAAGCAGCAGCTCTAGAAGAAGCATCAGCTGCATCATATCTACATTTAACTGAATGGCAAGCCATTTGGGAAGAGGATTCCAACAAAGAGAGAGCCGAAACCTACCCCTCAGAATCAAGCAGGTCATTGATAACCTGAAAGGCCTGAGAAAGAAGAGGTAAGACACACCTGGTCACATCGATCTGATAATTAATAGCCCAGAAGGCTAGGATAGCAGCAGTATACACATTTTTGCCCAGCTGTTCCATGGCCCTACTGTCCTTGTCAGAAAGAAGCAAATTAGAAGACAGCAAGAACTTGGACATTTGTCAGAAGAGACAGACATAACAGAAGGGTTAGCAGAGGGACATTTGTAGGTAGAGACTCTTACAGTCATCAGGCACCTTATAAAAGCTGTGAGTTTTTATAGGAGCTGGAAGTTGGAAATCAGGAGCCAGAGAAGCTGCTGAAAAAGTGTCCAACAGGGTAGCTAGGACTGGAGGAACAGCAGACAGCTTAGGGGACTGCATCTGGTGGAGTTCATAATACCTCTTATGGATGCCAAAAAACTTAAAACAGTCCCATTTAAAGAATTCCATCAAATGAGAAATAGTATTCCCAAAATAGAGTTCCTCAAAGGGAGAATCTGGGCTAATGGAATCCTCGTCCTCAGAACCACAGTCCAAAGGAGAAGGAATCTGACAGGAGTTTACCAAGGACTCTTCCTCCGAGTCCAAGTCTTCATCAGAAAAGTCCAGCTCCCTAGTCCTCTTCAGTGGAGTAGATTACCGGGGGGGCAGGAACAGAAACTCCCGGGAGAAGCTTCAAAGCCATGAGTACATTAAACAACTCCTGTGTAAAATCATGTCATTCATTCTGGGGATCTTTGGAAGCAGGGGAAATATATTTAGCTTTTTGCTTCTTCTTTAGAGGGATGTCAGTCCCTAAAGACCTTAAGAGGTTCAGCGCCTTGCTGACACTCAATGTAGTGGGGATCTCCTCCCGAACAAGAATCTGCAGAATGCCTCTCGGATATGATCAGCCAAGAGACATGTGAGAAGCCAGATTCATGCCTGCCTCTGACACTGTTGTGGCATAGGAATCTGATGGAACAACCAGACAATCCTCTGGGCTTTAACCAGCATTGAGAGAAACGTCCAGGGGAGGTGGTACAGCAGCAGAATCTGACCTAATGTTTTTGGTCGTCTTCTTGTCAGATGGCTGATCTTCAGGACGGGACGATTCTGGCATTGCACCCTGGGCCAACAACTTAAGTCTTTGGTTCTCCATGTAGATAGACAAGGAGGAGATATGACTTTGAAGGGTCTTAGGGACAAACACTTGACAAATCGAGCATGTAGTATAGTCATGAGAAGCACCCAGGCAAAAAAGTCACTGCTCGTTATGGTCCTTATGGAGAATCTGTCTCCCACAGTGACATTTTCCCTTTCTGGATGACATGTAAACTTGCAGCCAAAAGAAAAATAAGATAAGAAAATCCCAATGGGGTACTTATCTGAAAATAGATCGGTAATGAGCACAAAAGTGGCATTCGGACTGGCAGCAAAGACATTCTGAGGTATGTATGCCTGTACATCACCTTTATGCTGCATGCCTTGCCTGACTTCATCTCTGAACTCAGGGATACAATGTCTATAAAATCCAAAGGCTTTGGTATACTGGTCAGACACAGGGCTACCCTTGGCATGGAGTTCCTTTAGTAAAGAATTCTTCTTCTTCTTCTTTCAGCTTTTCCCAGTTAGGGGTTGCCACAGAGGATCACCTGTCCGCTCATGATTGGCAGTGGAGTTTTTATAGTGTTGAGCTGCCTGCCTGGCACCCAACCTTCCACAGAAGGCACACACACACACACACACACATGCACTCACACCTAGGGCCAATTCAGAGTGTCCAATCCACCTACAGCATGTCTTTGGGATGTGGGAGGAAACCGGAGCACCTGGAGGAAACCCACGCGACCACAGGGAGGACATGCAGACTCCACACAAAAGGCACCCCAGCCAATGATCAAACCAGGAAACCTCATGCTGTGAGGCGACAATGCTAACCGCTGCACCACTGTGGCCGCCCTTTCTTTAGTAAAGAATACATCAGTTTTATAGAAGGACATCGACTAACATTTTGTTTATGAGTGACACTAACAGGAATCAGACTTAGGTTGTATGGAGAGATCTCCCAGATGGTCACTAATTGCAGGCTGTTAATTTTGGATATCAGAAAAAATTTTCTATTGATACAGAGATGCTATTTCATAAGGATCATTACAGGACTGCATTTAAGAAGCAGGGTACATGGATTTTAGCACAACTCCAGCATCCAGCTGTTAGTAACTTCATTCCAAGAACTTTGAGAGAGTATACATTTATGTTTAAAAGACAAACAGACTTGAGGAGAGTAGCTAGAGTCTGAAGCAAAAAGTTCATAACATAAAATGACAGGACAACAGCTATAAAACATTTTGCCAGTAATCCCTTCAGTAGTATGTCCAAGTATGCACAACCACCAAAATGAAACATTTCCCTCAGCAAACTCTTCAGTAGTATGTCCAAATATACACAAGCAATAAACTGAAACATTTCCCTCAGCAAACTCTTCAGTAGTATGTCCAAGTATGAACAAGCACCAAAATGAAACATTTCCCCAAGTGATCCCTTCAATAGTTTGACCAAGCATGCACAAGAACCAAAAAGAAACATTTTCCGCAGCAATTCCTTAAGTAGCATGTCCAAGTATGCACAAGCATGTCATTGACACCATAATGAATCATCCCTCAACGACCACTTCAGTAGTTTATCCATGCATACAGAATCATTAAAATACAATAAAATACATTTCTTTAGGTAAATTCAATAACTGTGTCTCCTTTTAAAATGTATGGCAGTACATTTTCCTTTTTCCCTTCCCCTCACAACTCTGCTTTCTTGTAGTAAACTGCTGCTAACTGGCCTAAGTTCAGGGCCATTTACATGCTTAGTATACAAATGAGCTCCTTTAAGATTCATCTATATGAATCCTATTAATATGCAAATATGTAATCCCCCTTATCGGCGTATTAGCTGTGCCCCCATCGTTTATGCTTTAAGCGTGTCAGGCATTTGTGATAGGGATGTGTGTTTAACAAAATCCCTCTGCATTTTTTTTAGACCGTGAAAGATATGATTTGCAAATCCATGTAGTATGACTCTTTGCAGATTACTGCTATGAAAATGTGAAGGGCTGGACTAAAAATACCTCCTTATAATTCTGCCTGACTTCATCTCTGAACTCAGGGGTAGGTATTTGAATACCAATTAATTTTTTGTAATACACCAGTGTCACCAGAGCGACTTCAACTTAAAAATTTAGCCATTGTTTACTATCACATTTTTACATGCTGATATAATTTGAGTGTAAGGTGATGATAAACTGAAGCATAGTTGCAGAACTGTAAATCAGCAGCTGGCTTGTCTGAGTGAGAGACTGCTATAGCAAATTATGACTGGCTTTTTCTGGTTGTGTGTTGCTTCTATAAATAAATGGAAAAAGTAAGCTGTTTATTTGGGTTTTTCTTGGGTTCAGCAAGGTAATATGGTTCGTTATGGATTGTGTTTCATACATAATACCCCCATATGGTGTGAGGCTTTAATTCATACACCATGGGTCATCTTTCAGTTAAGCACAGGCAAAGCCACAATACCAAGAAATGAAGAAATTTCATTTTTTAAAAAGCATTTCAACACTATTCAGAGGCTTTTGTTATCATAGGAGGTTACTAGGCTAATGGCCCTGAGGCCCTTACAAACCTAGACAGCAGTCTATCCCCCCAAAAAGAAACCCAGGTCAGCACCTGTCACCCCTGTCAATGAGGGACACAGGTGGAACCCCTGGAACAGATTTGTGGTTTCCCATCCACTCATCAAGGTTGCGCTTGAAGATGGTCAGCTAGGTACTCTGTTTGACGTGTATGGGAAGTCTATTTCAGGGACAGGGCAGCCTCTGGGAGACATAGCTCTCTCTCCAGCAGGTTTTGTTGATGTTACATATTAGATTTAGGTCTTTTGTGCTGGTAATGCGCGAGGAGTTACACTTGTTGATATGAAGCATCTCTGTCTGAAATTACCTTGTAGGCGAGACACAGATCACCTCTGAGCAATCTGTACGATGCCAATTAGAGTGATAGTGATTTGAGCCTGTCTGCATAGGACAGGTGTTGGAGGCCATGGATTCTCTTTCTGAGGTATTTCTGTGGCTTTTCCAGTTGGGGCAGGTGTTTGGACAGGTATATCTAAACAGGGCGTTATATTCAATCACTGGCCTAATGAGAGAGGAGTACAGAGAGATAATAACCACCTTTTTTCTGGATGCAATCCCTTTACTTATGATATGAACCAAGTAAAAGGCTTTTCTGACCACTGCTGCTACATGATGGTCAAATGTGAGATTGTTGTCAACCCGAGTACCCAGGTCTCTCACCACAGGTTGTGTGCTTAGGGGGTTGCCGTTGATGTGGTAATCAGTAGGGGCCATGTTTTTGCTGAATGGTATGATAATACACTGTTTTGCATTTAACTTAAGGCCGTGACTCTGGCACTAGTCATTTGTTGCTGTGAGACCCTCTTGTACTATGTTAACATCATTTGGGGAGTTAATAACAGCACCCAACTTAACATTCTTCCACAAACCTGGTCACCCATAGACCTTTTGTCTTTGCCTGGAGCATTGAGGAGTAGATGCCAAACAGTAGGAGGCCCAGGATAGATCCTGGGGGGAACACCACTAGTGACAGGTCTGCTGCCAGTGGTGGAGGCACCTATTTTGACCTTGTGGGTCCTATCGGTGAGCCAGTTGGCCACCCAACTGATGGGACAGGGATTTATGCCAAGCTGTGTTAGCTTTTCGATGGTGCCTGAGTGGGGGATTGTGTCAAAGGCCTTGGCCAACTCAAGGTAAGCTGTATGTACTGACTTTCCCTCATCCAGGGACTTGGTGACAGTCTCAAAGAAGTCAACCAGGTTCAACGGGCAAGATTTGCCCTTGACAAATTTGAACTGGATGGCATCAAGTGCTTGGAGACTGCCTATGTCCTTGTTTATGAGATCCATAAAAAATATGCTCCATGGCTTTACAGATCAGAAAGGGATGACAATGGCAGTTCTCCAGTCTGCTAGAATGAAGCCTGTTCTTAGGCTGTGGTTGAATAGGGTGCTCAATGGAAGAAGCTAGTTCTTGCTGGAGATGGAGCAAAATGCAGCCTGGGATACTATCAGGTCCCATGGAATCTGTGTCTTTGCCTTGGAAAGGGCCTTTAATACTTGATCTACAGAGATGTGAGATGCGGGACAAGTATAGGGGATGTTGAATGGTCCTTTGGGGGGAAAGGAGGGTGAAGTTTGCACTAAACCTATGTGCTAGCAGGTTGTCTAAGTGAACAGGATCAGTGTAACTGGAACTGCTAAGTACTAATTCGGGACAAACCTGGGCTTTGCCATGGAGGTTACTTACGTAACTGAAGAAGGCTTTGGGGTTTCCCTTTGTTTCAGAGGCAAGTGTCAATTCATAATTGGCTTTGAAGGTTTTCACTAGTGATCTCATTTGCTTGTTGAGGCTAAGCAGGGAGTTTTTTTCAATTTATTTGTTCCTTTTTACCCTTGGACAATAGTTTCTTCCTTTTGTTGTAAAGCCTGTTGATAGAAGATATCCACCATACAGGTTTGTGTTTCTTTGAGGAGCAGGTTTTAGTTCTGTTGGGTATGGCTGAGTCCATGCAGTTGTACAGGTGCTTGTATATTGCATTGGTGTACTTACTGTTCAGCACAGTTGTCTGCAACCTGTGAGGGGGCAGTGGTGTGAAGCTACTGATACCCTCCCTTAGGAGTGTGTAGTCAGATTTTCAAAAGTTTTTTAGCCTGGTTGTGGCTGGGGGGTTGGAGGGCTGGGTGGGATAGACACTTCGAATGAGACAGACAGATGATCTGAACTTACCAGGGAAGAACATACTACGAGAGTGGAGCAGCGGTCACCCAAGTTGGTGAGAACCAAGTCCAAAATGTTATTTCCTCTTGTGCAGGATTAGACGAGCTGGTCTAGTATGTTAGAATTAATGAAGTCAAGGAATAGTTGGGTGAGCGCATTAGTGCAGGAATAGCTCACCCAGTCTATGGTGGGGTAGTTGAATTCAGCAAGGATCAGGGTGTTAGGGGGTACCTTGATGGAGTTAAGTAGGTACAGGTAGGAGTAATGGGTGTCCTGAGTCATGGAGGGGGTGTCTATAGGTGGCTATAACTTGGATGGATGTCTTGCCAACTGTCAGTTGCACCTGGAGTAGTTCCAGTGTGTCATGCTGGCAAACCAGACTGGAGGTGTGCCTGTCCTTAATGAAAATAGAATCTCCACCACTCTTAGGCTACCCAAACTCATTTTGGGGTCAGAATGTGTGGAATGAGGTATAAACTGGTATGGCAAGGATGCTCTCCGCACCTCTGAACCAGGTTTCCATGACAGCACAGGCATCGGCATCATCCAGTGTGAGGAGAGCCTCCAGTGAGTTCATTTTCAGGTTAAGGCTCATAGTGTTAAGCAACATGACCTTCAATTTGCTTTTGACAGATCTTTTATGCTGGAAGATTTGTCTTTGGGACATTCCCTAAAAAGTGCACAATGGGGGTGGCAAGATCCTTGGCCAGGATCTGGAATCCCAGGGGTTACAGGCAGAGGCCATATCTGGCAAAGCATTGTAGCCTGTTAACCATGTCATCCCAGACAGTCAGATTTATTTAAAGTCATGATGGATAGTAACAGACCCATTTCAAACTCAGCCAAAGGGAAAATACAATGTCTTTACATCATATAAATCACTGACATTCTTTAGGGTGCATTCATAAATGACACGCACACATGCTTACAAATTTATATTTCTGCTTTCACCTACTACAGAACTGATGATGCACCACTGACAGATGCATTTAGGGTGTGTGGGGAGTGGCAGATAATGAAAACGTAGGGTCTCAGTCACATGCTACTGCATGTAAGACAAAGTATTTTAGTACATAGTCCTACTGTACAGTTGCTAAAAGTGCTGAAAGATGGATAAAAATAATTTACTTGTAATACTACATTTGTAGTATGCTTTGTGCCCACCATCTTCATAATTCCCATCCTGTACCATTTATATATTGTGTCTTTGTGGTCTGAAGTGTTTTCTTATATTTATGAGAGTGTGATCAGTTATTTCTTTAATGCTTTGATGTTCATAATTGTTTTTCATCTTGCTAAGCCAATCACAAAAGATAAATATGAAGGTCGTTTTTGCTTGTGCAGCATCGAGGTACTAACATGAAAGATAAAGTTTGCAATGTTAGCAAACTTATTTATTGTCTTCTTACAGTAAAATGATGACAGAAGGCAAGTACCCATTAACAACCACATAACTTTGTTTTGCAGATTCTGCTTTACTTTCCATGTGTGGGTACAGGGGGAAATCTTCAGATGCTCTCCAGATGTAGGTTTCCTTATCAAATGAAGGGATGGCTACACAGTTGTTGGGAAATACTATACCATGATAGGAAAAAAGCTACTCACATGAGGAGATTTTATCAAGAAGATGAAACTCTAAACTACTTAAGCAGTAGAGGTTTTAATAACATTTCTTATTCACAAATCCCTCACACCCTCATACAGTTAATCAAATGGGAAGATTTTTTTACACTTTTAGTAGAAAGCCCTTACTCAGCACACTTCAGATCCAGTTGCCTAACTGCCTGGCATGGATAAGACTGGCTTAAGATCCTCCCTACAGTGGATTATATGGAGTTTTTTTTTTTTTTTTGTGAAATTAGTTCTCAAATGGAGAACACAAATATATTTTCTCTGCAATCTTTGTTCTGTGGAAGGTGTCGTTTTCATTATTGTGGATCATCTTTGGACAGTGTGAATGAAGTACTTGTACTTTTCCCTAGCCCCATGTTCGTTTTTTGGACTTTATTGCCAAATACAGGACATATGCTGGTAATTATGTATGTGTGTTCGCGGTTTATTGTATAATTTCATTTGCCTAAATATAAGAGGGGGCATGGAACTAAATGTTTGTTTCAAACATTGGAATACCATTATAATACCAGGCTAGACTGACTTACATCATATTAACAAACTTTTTTTGCACAATTGGTTACTATGATTGGATAAATATAATCTGAGTGGGTTCGGTATGTTTTCTGGTCTTCTACAAAGCAACTAAGCGTACACGTTTTTTGACCTTTTATGAAGCAATTAAGCGTATATGTTGGAGACAGTTGATTTTTTGAACCATGTATGACTTTGCCATTGGATATTGGACCAATTCTAACTTTACTGTTTACAAACTTAATATGCTCCCTCCAATTGTTAATTGGGTCATTTACTTATGACAATTTTTGCACGTTATCATGTTTACTCTGTTTAGCTCAGGTTTGTCATTTATGTGTAGCAGAGTGAGGTCGCTAGTGATTAGGCACTGATTGGTTATATTTGGGTTGGCAAATGTTTCATGTTGGGGTAACAAATTGCCTTGGGATTTAAAATGTATTATCATTGATATTTATGTGCTGACATGACCGAAACAGTTGCATGAAAATAGTAATATAACATAATATAGCTAACAGGACAAAACAATTGTTTGACCAAAAATGTATACTAAGTTGTTTGGATTTGTGAGTTATGTCCCCTTCTGAATTGTTGTACTCTTAAAATCATTATATCTAGTTCTCATGTTTTATGTTGGGGCCTGGTCTTGATGTGAACTTGAGCAAAACAGAGGGATTTTTTTCCTTTTTTATATATTGGCTTGCTACTTTTATGTGTAGCCTACTAGACATTAATCCTGATATTGGGAATGATATATTTATCACCATTGGGTGATATATAGTAATGCAAGGCTAATTTTGCTGGTACATAGTAATATGCTCTTTGGGCAACAGATATGACAGAGCGCGAACCAGGTCTATTTATAGTGCCACCATTTTGGTGGAGTGGTTACTCCACCATATAATTTGAAATATAGTTTAGCAGTGTTAACTATATGTTTGGACTATGGGGGTACATAGCATTGTGTGCATTGATTGAAGACTGAGTATATATATATATATATATATATATATATATATATATATATATATATATATATATATATATATAAGGCTATTTATAGTACCACCATTGGAGTTGAGGAGACTGTCCGGCTCCTATTTGTGGAACACCTTGTTGTTTTTGTTGGGATTTCTAAGTACATGTTCTAATGGGTTGTACACATCCAAGTGTGATTTTTTCATGATTAAATATTTTGGGGTTTTCCCAATTATTGAATTGGAATTGGATTTGTCTCCCATTTTTGCTCTGGTTTGACTGACGGATTATGGACCTAGCATCCATCATAAGAGGATTGTCCTCTGACACTAATGATTTAGGTGTCTTTGGTTTGGGTTCACATTCAATGACTGGTGAACTAAGTGGGTGTACTGATGACCCAGTCCATCAGCATAAGATGGCCTTTTCTATACTGAATAAGGAGATGAAGAGTTTGAGAAGTAACGTGTGGAATTTGTTCCTTTTTAAGGCGTATCAACGAAAACAAATATCCCCACGGGGATTGAGGGTGAAGATCCAGCCACTTGTTCCTCAGGCTGACCAGTTATTATTAGATGAAAGGCTTGCAATACAACAGCAAGCCTCAATGAGCTTTGTTAATGCACTAGCTTCATATTATGAGAGAACTATACAGCAACAGGTTTTAATTTTGGAATAATTGAGTAAAGGGGTACAGGATTTTCAAACTCTTCCATGCTATACTGTAAGTTTGAATCAGTTAAGTAAGGATTTGTTAGAGTTGGAAAATTTCTTGAAAGAGAAAAAGATGAAGAAATTCAATAGGGATGATTTTGGTAGGGGCAGACCCTTTGATATATGTAAGAATGTCAAATTTGTTACTCCAAACCAAAAACTTGGGAATTTAGGCCCAAAAGACCTAAATCTATCTTAAAGAAAAGAAATAGGGAGCATATTACATCAGGTGAGGATACCTCATCTAATACTGATATGTACAAGATGTGGTAGGTTTTTGCCGCAATTTAAATTTACGTTTATTTTTTCAGGATGGCCAAAATCAGGGTGATAACAGACCTTTTAGATTTTGGAATTCTACATTCAAACCACCCATGTCTCCGGTGGTTTCACTCTTTCAGGGCAATGTGTTCAAAGATTTATATATAAATCTAGGTAAGGATTATGCAAGGAGGGACAATATTACTAGGGCTGAAAGGATATGTATAAATGAGCTTAGATCAAACAGGGATATTGTTATCTCACCTGCTGACAAGGGAGGAGCTATAGTTTTCCAGGATTGGACACAATACTATGATGAGGCACAAAGACAAATTTTGGATCAGAATTATTATATGATCATGTCTATACATCCTACAGCCAAGTTTAAGGTTGAGATTGATGCCTTTTTGGACATGGCAGTTGAGGAAGGTATCATCCCCATGGAAATTGCCTATCATCTTAAGTTTGACTATCCAAAACAACAATACTTATACCTCCTTCCCAAAATCTGCAAGAACCCCAATAACCCCCCGGGTAGACCTATTGTCTTGGGGCAAGGTTCACTTACAGAACCCCTTTCTGAGTTTCTTACGTATTATTTGAAACCACTACTACCATATATATGGGCTTGGATACAAGATACAACCCAGTTTTGGGGCATAATATCAGACATGCAACTTGAACCCCACTGGTTATTATGTACTCTTGATGTCACCTCCCTGTACACCAATATCCCCATTGGGCGGGTTTGGCTGCACTACAGTATTGGTTGGATCATTCTGAATTATACAGACCAGGTTTTAATTCTTTCCTGGTCTGTTTGGCCGAGCATGTTCTAACCAAGAATGTGTTTTACTTCCAAAAACAATGTGTGTGGCAGGTACAAGGTACTGCCATGGGGCCATCTTTTGTCCCCATATATGCCGACCTGTTCATGGCTTATATAGAGGAGCAACTTATTTATGACAATAGTCATAATATTTATTTGGAAGAAACTGATATTTGGAGGCGATATCTTGATGAATGTTGGTTGGTGTGGCGAGCGGATGTTTCTTATTTGTCGGAGTTTGTTGAATATTTGAACCAAAACAAGTGGGTGATTGAATTTAAGATAACCTGGTATAAACATGTGATTACCTTTCTGGATGTTTTGGTCAAACGTACCCCAGGAGACACCTTGGAGACTGAGGTATTTTGCAAATTTCCACAATACAATACCTTGTTACATGCCTCTAGCTTCCACGTCCAACATGTCATCAAGAATATCCCCAAGTACCAACTTGTTAGGATTACAAGAATTTATTCGGACTCCTCTACTTACAATCAATATAGGCAGGATCTTGCCAATAGATTTAAGAATCGGGGAAACAGGGATGGTGACATCTGTAGAGCTAGCCAGTTTGCATCTCAGCTGGATAAATCCAACTTGCTTGAATATAAGGGCGATCAGCCTGTTAGGAGGAATCAAGTCAGGCTAGTAACCACGTATGGAAAAAATACATACTCCTTTATGAATATCATCTCCAAGCATTGGAATATTCTTCAGGGGGATGGCTCACTTATGGAATATGTAGGAGACAAATGCACATATTCCTTTTGTAAGGGTCACTCTCCAAGTTCTTTATTCAGTCATTACAAAAGGTGCCAGAATCCGGACAGGTTTCTTAGTCAGAGAACTATGACTGGGGTAAAACTGATGGGCTGCAATCCATTTGGCCATTGTTCCAACTGCTCAAAGGTTTACAAAATCAGTAGTTTTACTAGCCAAAATACACCTTGAGTTTTTGATATTATTTTTTTTGCTAATTGTAGTACCAACTGGGTGATATATTTGGCAAGTTGTAAATGCCCAGCATTTTATGTTGGACAAACATCCAGGCCACTCAGATTACGGATAATTGAACATATGAGTGATATCAGGAAGTGTAAACAATCCAGTGCATTGTATAAACATATTTGCAAACATAAAACTGGCATATTTAGATTCACAATTATTAACTATATAATATATAGAACACAGGACAAGTCAGGACTGCATGAGATACTTAATTTAAAGGAAAAGAAGTGGATAGTAAAGCTTGGTGCATTATTTCCACCTGGCTTGAATGAATACTTCTAAATCCTGACTAATTTAACAATTGTATAAGTGGTATTTATTGATGTAATTGGTATCTATATATATATATATATGTGTATTTATATATATATAGAGTTCTGTTGGAGGGTGATTTTGTTATAATCTTTTTGTTCACTGAGGAAGGCAGCAATGCCGAAACCAGTCTGATATGATTCTGTGAATAGGATTCTATATGTGTATTTTTTTAAATACACCATGTTTTAGTTAATATATATTTTCTACACTGATTTGTACTGCTCTTTTTTGTGTTACGTTATAAGAGACTGGCTGTCCATAGGGGGGATGAAATCAGAAAACAGAATCTAAAGATGCTCAAGCAATAATGAAAACCTTGTTAGAGTAGTATCTATACCGTAGAAAGGGCAAACTGCCATCTAATTGTTTTGCCACTGTTGTGAGTATTGCAATTGATGATTGTAGATGAGGTAGTGAAGAGAGAAACCTGGCTATAAAATCAAGACCACAGACTTTTAATTCTTTCTAACTTAAATAGAAGGATGACTTCCAACACTTTGCAGTTCACCTTGTACGGAAATTTTCATTGCATTAAATTTGTCAATAGTTTTGGGCAACATTATTAAACACATTTTATATTGCTTAAATAACTTGGGAGTACAATTTATATTTAGGGAATTTCATATCTTTACCTTGAAAAAATAAACAGCAGGCTGCTTAGGATTAGATATGAAAGCTACAAAAATATGATGAGGCCCTTATGAGATTTTAACTTTGAAGACAATAAATAAAAACTAAATTGTGCAAAGGGGTATTTAGCATGACATACACTTTTATAAATATCAGTTCTAACTTTGTGGGTGTTCTGCAATGGGTCACACACATTTATTAAGGCAAAGAGCATGTCTCTGTGCAGTGACTTAGCCATCTAAAGATAAAAAGAAATGATAACCGGTACCTTGAGAGACAGAAACTAAGATGCAAATTCATAAGCTAATAATGAACTAACAGCAATGAATGTTTCTTGAATCTATAGCAATGTCACTGAGCCATTTATTTGATCTTGAATGAGACTTTTTTATATAACTTATTATTATTTATCTTCCATGGTATATCTCTTCCTGATACACACCAAATATTTGAATCAAGGCTTCAGTGGTGACCTGTAAGGACTACCCTTCCAATTCCCATGTGCTTCAACAGCTTAGTACTGACTGAGCCACAAGCTTGATAGGATGACCCCTTGGTGGGCTTTTTGAGGGCAGGGACTTCCCCTGTGATGAATGAGGCTTTTGCAACATTCTTTTCCATCCATATATAATCCATACAGGACACCCAAAAAAAAAAAAAAAAAACAGAAGCGGGGTTGTTGCATATCTAATAGTCTGTGACAGAGCCACAGACCAGTTCATGAAACATATTTCCTACCCCATACTCTAATTACTATCTAGACAGCATTTATGACATCATCCTTTGTGGCTTTCTGAATGGCTCATTACTGCTAGCCGAACCAACCCCAAGGGAAGTCAGTTTAGGCACTCGATGCTTCCCACATCACACCAAAATGTGCTTTGTGACACTAGTATTGGTCTACATTCAGGTACAAGCTGAAAAGCACATGCAGATGCAAATTATCTAGCCAGATCTGATCAAAAGAAAATTAGGAGAAAAAAAACAGATCAAAGCAATAATAAGAAAAAGAAGAATAGCCAGAGAGAATGAAAGAGAGAGACAAGACCTCTTCATCAGTTAATGATTCTACAATAAATGCAAAGATTTCACAAGTGATGCCTCTGATCAGGGAAAACATCACTTGGCACTCTACCCTCACAGCAGGAATATAACAGTTTTTACATATATAGAACAAATGAAATACAAAATACTTTTATTTGTGTTCATTTCATCTGGCAAGATTTTTCAACATGTAATTCAACAAATAACTCAAGGTGGCAAAACATGCTAAAAGTTTCAGTGAAATATGTGGGAACAAAACAAAAGGAAACCATTTTTCAAGATGACATTAAGATAATTCATCTGCCAGGACAGTGAAAGAGGTGAGGAGTTTTCTGGACTGGCAAACTACTGTGCCATACTCATAATAAACTTTAGCAGAATAACAGGGGTTTAAGTTGATACACTGACATTGCTTTTTCCAAAACCGAAAATTCTGAAAATGTTTCATTGAAATCAGTTTCAGTAAAACTTGGAATAAATATTTGTTTTATTGCACGGGTGGGGGCAAGTCCCCCTGAACCCCATGCAAGAAGATGCTCCCCCACACATCCCCCAAATTTAAATACACCTACTCCAAGGTCACACACCAGTGGAAGAAAAGGAATTCTTCACTACTGGAGAAAGTGCTTTTGGTGAAATATTTTCTGTGAAATGGCAGTCACCTACACTGCTTTGATTGACACACTCTCTAATAAAAAGATCTGTAAAACATTACAAAAACCAAGTGCTTCTTCATATTAGGCCAAGATCAATAGACATTTGCACATCTGACATAGCCTTGAGTGACTATTCCAAGAGCAACAGATATCTGCATGATTAAGAAAAGCCTTGGGTCACCAGATGCCATGATGCATTTTGACTATTCTACAAAGCTACACTGAGAATTGTTATTATCTTGGTTGGATTAGAAGGCATACCAGTTTGATTCAGGAAGGTTAGTCACGAGCCATCCATCCATTCCAATAAGCTGAGGTTAGGAGATGGAGAGAGAGAGTCACATCCCACTGCTTTAGCGACCCTGTGAAGAGCTGCTATCATTCTATTCACTTATTTACGTTAATTTACCAGGAAAGACCAAGTGTGAAGAGCTCTTTTACAGTAGAGGCCCAAGCAGAAAAGCTCCAATATTGTGAGTTACTTTCCAATGCACAATAATTGGTAAAAAAAATATAATTTCATCTGCTGAGATTTTTCAGCATGTAATTCAACAAATAATTCAGGGGCAAAAAATGCTAAAAGTTTCAGTGATACATGTGGAAAAATCAAAAGGAATACAATAATACATTAAAACAAGAACTAGATAGGTTGAAGCAAATTACCTAATTTTCATCCATGGAGGCAAGAAGACAGCAAACGTAGATTGGCAAGCCTTTCTTCTTCACCCCCCCCCTCTCTATGTCTCACACACTCACATACACACACATACATCACATGCCTGCCACCAGACATATTAGATTCACCATCAGCTTCCCACACATCTTGGAAAGGTTGGAGAAAATTGGAATACCCAGAAATAAACATGAAAAACACAGAAAGGAAAATCAGACCCCACAAAGAAAGCACCCCAGCTAAGAAATGAACTGGATTAACAATACCACTCAGTATGCTAATAGCGTTTTGTGAGATTTTAATAGAAAGCTTTCATTTTACATGCACATTGAGGATGGTTTTATTACTAGAACTGTGCAAAGGGGTGTTTACTATGAATTATACCTTTACAAATATAATGCTTGAAACTCCTCGTTGATGTAAAAGAAATCAAAACAAGCACAAACAATGACAAATAGAAATGTTTATTTAAAAATCTCTTTCCTTTCTTTCTTTCTGCTAGGTTTATAGTTTAAACATATAAATACTCTGTGAACTACCTAATCTGGGAATTGAATCTAACACACACACAGAAGTAGGAGAGAAGGTTATAAAGTATCAGTCTCAGTCATGTTCTCCAAGCTCCATTGTTTAAATGTGGTCTTTTACAGCTAAAAGTAAAGTAAGAAGGCAAAACAAAAGATTTGTAAAGAGAAACGCACTAGGGACAACTGCTCCAAGCCATACCTCTCAACCTGGAATCATAAAAAATCTGGACAAAGGCCCATGAAAAATAGGTACAACTGGCCAAAAAATCAGTATGCTGATTATCATAAAATTTGCACACATAATTATGTAACCCCACCCACTACAATGAAATTGTGGGAAACCAACTTTTAAACGCAAAGGGAAGAACAGACAAAATATTAAACACCAAATAAAGAGAAGAATGATAGTGTTTTATTTATATTAATATTTGAAGTTGAAAAGCCTACTTCTGCAAATTCCAATATATACTTACTCACGGCTTACTGTAACAAAATTACAACATACTAACTAATTACCCAGAATCCATCTGCCTGTCCAGCATTAAAAACACTTTACACAAGTTATAATCAAGTCAAAATGGGTGAAAGAGTTCCTTCTACTTTACAACATTGTTGATATTTGTAAATCAGTGTAACATTTAAAAAACATCCCTGATTTGGGCCTGTATTTCCATCAATTATCTTTGCATGGCCACGAAACACTGAACAAAGAAGTTAAAGGACAACAATAGGATTCTATTATTAAATGCTAAACTTCTTTGTCCTATTTCTCCCTATTTATTGTCCCTGCTATGAATAAACAACAACACAGCATTTAAAATATTTTAAATTGACTGTTTCTCTCCACTAGAACAATACGTTACTACACTGTGGTGGTTTCACTTTTAAAAACCTTTTATCCCGCCCTTGTTGCAGTCTCCAATTCATTGATGTCATCAGGCCATTAAATGCAGGCAATTTTCTGGCCAGTTGCCTCCCCAAACTGACATTACCATGACTGCCCTAAAACCCACCCATGCCGTGATTTCACAGCTCCTTGGTCCTTCCCCTACCCATACAGAAAGTAAAGGCTAGAACAAGGATATAGTACATGAGCCAAGTCTCCTGCTGTGAGCTGTCAATCATAGCAGGTAAACAGCTGAAATTACCCTTAGCACTTTGACAGCTAGGGAAGTGAAGTATGAAGGGAATGGGAGAATGAGTCAAAGTAGTACAATTCAGGCTTCACAAAAGACTGCAGTTTACCCAATCTAAAAATAAGCAACAGTAAAAAGCACTTTGAAAGTCTGTTCTGTGGCATTTGCACTGTTTGTGTTTTAAGCAGTCTTTGAACAGCATGAAATGTTACTTAAAACTAACTGATTGAAAGACAGCAGTGTATGCATGTAAAATCAATGCAGTGACAGGAGCTTTAGGAAGAAAGACGCCTATGTGATGTAACTTTTTACAGATGAGCACTGCATTTTGGGAAACCTAGAGGCAGAATAAACAATCAGAATTACTTAAAGATGCCAGACCCCATGTGGTCAGACTCAGAAATTACATATAAAAATATTTAAAAACCTGTAAATAGTCCCAGAGTGTTATTAAAATGTAGGAAACACCAAACCATGATGAAATAAACATGTTTTTTGAGTCTGTTGGTACAGTTCTTTAAGAGGCATCCTGTAAACCCATGGAAACTGAAAAATGGACAAGTAGTATGCAAAACACATTGCATCACTAACAAAGGAGGTCATCAGAAAAGAGGGGGACACTAGTAAGCAATCCCTACAGCTTGTTTTATTCCATAGTATTCAGATCTCTAAATGCCATAGCAGTTCAGTAGTGAAGCTGCTACAGTACTATAGTAACTTAAATAGCACTGTTTCTAAGGTCAAATTCATTAGCCAACCATATCTTAAAGTCTCAAAGTTAAACACTATAACCCTTTCTTATCTGCTTTAACTTCCTAGTTCTAGTCATGACGGGAAATATGCCTCTGACCCCAGTCACTATTAAGAACCACCCCCATGTTTAGTATCTATGCTTACTTCCTGTTTACCTTACTATACCCTTCTAGTGTTCTTTACACTCCTCTAATTTACTCTTTCCAGTGACTTATTAGTAACTTCCTTTATAGTAACTCATTTTTCTTCTACTGCTCTCTATTCCTTTCTAATTTACAGTCGCTAGTAATGTGATACCATTCTCCCACTTCTTCCGCTACCTCTTCCCCTCACAATACTATTTGTAAAACATATATGTCTGTAATCATTAACCATCTATAACTCTTCTTCTGCATCTTATCTACCATTGCCTGGACTATTTGCTCTTCCATACTCACCCTTATCTTTTAATCCGTCACTTATAGACTTTTCTTCTTTACTACATCTGCTCATCTGTCCTATATCTTTTGAAACTAATTTGTATTATTATTATACACTAGCCTATTCTTTACAGTGAATATGATTTGTACTATGATTTTATCTTCTGTATAGCTTGTCCTTTTGAATTTTATAATGTGTAATGTGGAGCTGTGAGAACTGTGATTATTTTTTTCTTTTTTATACTTCCAAATTTGTACTTTGTCTTTTTATACTCGTATACATTTTTTTACTGTGGAGTTTTACTTCCCGGGTATCCGCTGAAAAGGGGCACTAGCTCAGATGGACTAACCCGGTCAACAAATGTCAAATAAATAAATAAAATAAATATCTCCCTTGTGGATAAATGCAAGTGGCAACAAGTGAATGACCAAACATATTCTTGCTCTGCCTGCATCTGGGTATTTGTATCAAAAATATAAAAAAATAAAAACTACCACAGAAATGTAATTCTATACTTCATCAAATCTTCAGAACTCAAACACCTAGGAAGTACCTATGATCCTAAAACTGCTGAACAAATTTAAAAAAATTCCAAGTAAATCCAATAGACACTGCCAACATTTTTCCCATTACAACTTCATTTACACTTTGACTTTCCATAGACACAACATTTTTACCGAATTTTAGCAATCATAGAGCAGCGATCTGCTGTATTACCTCAACAACTGCTAAGATATTTAACTGTAAAACAGATGACTTTGGTTAACTTTTGCTCAAGAGGAGAATTACAAGTTATGAAATTCCCAAATCATTTGTCTCCAACATTATATTAAAATATTGCAATAAAGTACTTTACACCTAACTTAAAACGCCATAATACCATCTACATTCTTAATCATATAAGCATGATTCTTCTCATTATAACATACAATGATGCATTTTAACAAGGGATCCCATAAAAATATCTTAGTGTATAAAAAGTGATGCATTTCCCCAGTTTTGTGGCATGTGCAACATTTTTTTCCTGACAGTAACAAAAATTTTTCTAATGTTTATTGTTCTTTTACATCTACCACCACTTACAAGTAAACACATTTATTTAAACTATCAATGTTACAATGAAACTAAAGTGGGAGTGGCTACACACAGATATATAAAAAAGCCTTGCTGTTTGTTCTGTATTGTGGATGAAATGTCATTGAGATAAGAGTTGTATAATCTAAGTAGTTAAAATATACCACCAATTCCTAAACAATGTAATCAAAAAATAAATAATAGTGATCCTGTGTTAAAATAAAGGAAAAAAAATAACTTCATCTACAGTTAAAAGTAACAACTGCAGGCTCACACTTCCAAAGACTTATTTTATGGTTGAACAGATTTCAGTGACTTTGAAACACTCAAGCAAGCACATACGATTTGTTTTTTAAGACCCCTGTAACTTCAGTGTACAAACTGTAATCAAATGTAGGATTCTTCGAGAGAGAAAGCTGCCAAGGAAGCCTCTAATTGGGCATTTACAATCTGAACTACAATGGCTGAAAAGGAAGGAAACCACATTAGTATCAGACATGCACTGTGACCGCAGCCCACCTCCAATATTTACATTTCTAAGAAATGATGTAACAAGCATCAAAATGTATATTACAAAGACAATTTACAGACAGAATACATTTACACAAGCAAATAACGGAACACCTGGGGAGAAGGCACATCCCACATTTGCTACTGATTGTGCCTGTAAATATCTACAGAAACCAAGTCTACACTGCCACTTCTCGATTGTGACTTATACAAAATGTCAGTTAGGTACTTCGTTAACAGGGGGAAAAAGTCTGTTACAGGCCTCGCTAATATCAGTTTCAATTTCCAACAACTGTATAGCGCTGTCAACAAACATCCATTCAAAAATAAACTTTGGACAGACCAAAATGCCACTGAAAAGCACAATAAAGGCAACACCAACACACATACCCAGCCCATCCATTGTGCAAATAAACAGTGACAAGTTGCTAAAACAAGAGCCTCCCATTCAACAATTGACGCTAAAACACATTGCACCACCAGGGCCAGTGTTAGCATTTTGGGAGCCCCCAGCAAATGTCAAGTTGGGGGCTCCCTGGCCACTTTCAGTCTAAGTATCACCCTGTCACTGCCATTACTTCTATCCACCTTTTTAGTTCATGCTGCAGGCTTTTAGGAGTAGTACACACAGATTGACCTGTAGCTACAATGATCTTATTACAACAGGCATACATACCACACTATGTTGGCCCATCTCACAAAGGGACATTTACAGTTACTGACATTTAGGTGTAACAAGGATACATTACAACAACTCTATGTACAGGACAGAACTAATATGCAATGGAACCCTAGGCACTGGTTACTGTTTCAGCCCCCACCAAAAAAAAAAAAAAAACACACACACACCCTCCAGAGTTCCCCTCTGTTTTCTCCATGTTGGGCTTCCCACTTATGCACATTACATTTTTTCTTCCATTTCTCACATTTTACCTTTTTTATTCAGCTTTTTCAAGAAGCCACAACTTTATATATGCTCCAAAGTGCTTTTTAAGTTTATTTTTTTTTCTTTTTACCCAATGATGGCTTGAACAGAAATGATGATTAAGGAAAGAAATTCAATGTTGCCGTTCAGCTTTAGTTTTCCTTCTTTTTGATATACTTTCTTGACCAAGTCAGTATAGTAATACTCATTTAGGAATAACTCCATTAAGCCGCTGCCCCCAGAAGCTAGAGCATTTCCCAACCTTTTAATCCAAAAGTGGCCTAAACAAAAATTGTGAGTAAGAAAAAACAAATTTCAGTCTTTTTTTCTTTCAATGAAGACAGAAGTTGCACTCAAGACTTAAAATTCAAAGCTGACAAAAAGAGGAGCTCCAAGTAAATTAAAAAGTAAATTGTGAGTATACACAGATCCTGTATGGGAATACTGCCTGCCTCACTAATACCCCCAAAAAGACAGTCACTGCCTCTGGTGTTAGATCGTGATGAAAGCAGAGGTTCAAATGGCCACAGTGATGTATTTCAAGTGACTGCTGAAATACATATATATAGCATGCCTACTAACTCCTCGATCCTAACCCCAAAGGCAACCAGCTGTATATGCGTCTGATGTTTGATTGTGAGGAAAGTGAAAATAAACAATGACTGCAATAATGTATTCTACTTTGCTGCTACCGGGCAGTACACTGCCCCAACAGGAGCTAAAGTAACTTTCTTTGTATACCTCTGAGGTCTGTTAGAAAAGTAAAGGAAATGATGACCACACAATCCCCAGCACCCACATAACCTATGGTAAATTTCTGTACACAAACATCTGAGCAGGGATGTTTTAGAATGTTTGTGGTTGAGGACAGAGGCTATTATCAGTTTTATCCTAGCAGGGTCATATCATATAACTCCATTCAGGCTAAAGAGTGCAATCAGAAAATGAAAGCATTTTTTTCTCCTCATTTTTCTTCATCCAAAAACAGCTTTTTGGGGGTCCCCACAGTCAAGGATAATTAAGGGAGCCCCCTGTATCTATTTATACAGTCTAGGGAGTGGAGGCCACCCGATACCTAGGAGATCTAACTGTCTGAATGCCTATGACATACATTATGCCTTACTTCTGAAGTATAATAACTTGTTAGCGACATTTTTATTGATACCCTGAAGAATAACATGTGTGTTCCGGCATTATTGGATATATGCATTTCTAAAAATCAGTGATATTTTACACACACACATCACAGCAATGTTAATTTTATACTTATTTCAGCAAGTACATTGTACAACACTATTACTGCTACACAAGATCAGTGACTGCTGTTTAGCAGTCATCAAACAGCAACAGTGATAAGACAATTTTATTTACCTCAGTAAGTAGTAAATTACAGTAAGTAGTAAATTAATACCTATCACTATCCCTGATTTCACAGATATTCCTGATTTTGTCTCATAATTTTTCTCTGTCACGCTAAATCAAGTAATCAGAGTTTTACACTTATTGTCTAAAAAATGCATGTTGATGCAAAATGTGTTATTCTAGTAACTTTTTTAAGTGAATTAGAGTAATATACAAAATGTGTTCCTCATTTTGAGACTTTATTATGCTATTATTTTTATCACTGAACAGAATTATTCAGTAAGGTCTTTGAAAGTTATAGTATCAGTTGTTCTGCCAGTATGGGAAGAAACTGAGGGTAATGCTGCTCAATGCCAGAAGTCTAAATCTCAAAATGCACGCACTCGAGGCCCTTCTCAGTATGGAGAACATCGATGTCTGTGCTGTAACTGAAACCTGGTTCAAGGCTCCTGAGAGCACCCCGGCACTATTAGGTTTTACCTCATATCATGTGTTCCGGCCCCAAAACCCGGACCACACCACAAAAGGAGGGGGTGTATCCATATTCATAAAGGATACCCACACCTCCAGGTTGGTGGCAACGCACGAAGCTTCGGAAACCATCCAGGTGCAACTAACCATAGGCAAAACTGCTCTACAAATTGTAGCATGCTACAGGCCACCCTCTCAAACTCAGGAACCCCACACAGCCTTCCTGAAGACACTGGAGGGTATAAATGTATCTCCAAACACCATCATATTGGGTGACTTCAACTACCCGAATATAGACTGGGAACATTACTCAAGCCCTAACTTTCTAGCCCAACGGTTCCTGGAGTTCATAAATTCAAATGCCATGGAACAGCTTGTCACTGTTCCCACAAGAGGAGAAAATATACTAGATCTCATTATCACAAACATGGGGACAAAATGCTCCACACCGGAAGTATATCCCTCATTGGTGAGATCTGATCATAAACTAATCTCACTGGAAATCCACATCCCGCCCCCACCCCAAACAAAAAAGACCACAGTGAAGAACTTCTCTAAAGCAAACTTCACACTACTCAAGACTGGTGTGGTATCCTTCAAGGCCCCTGAGCCAGTAGAAACCACAACCCAAGCTGCGGAAGCCCTTACAAATGCTTTCTATGAACACCTCCAGGACTGCATGGATCAGGCAATCCCAAATAAAACCAAGACTCTTTCCACAAAGGGCAAACATTGAGTCTGGTGGACCCCAGCCATTAACAAACTTTACAATAAGAGGAGAAAGCTATTACATGATAGAACAAAATCCATAAAAGGGAAGTCACCCCTGATCATTATTAGTAAAAAAATACGAGCACTCATAAAATCAACTAAGGCCAATTTTGAGAGAAAAATTGCCATGGATTCAAAGGACAATCATAAGGCCTTTCTCAGCTATGTTAGGAACCTGGGTGGAAACTCCCAGATATGCTCAGAATTAGTCCAAAATGATACAAAAATCACTGAACCCACAGACATTGCCAACATACAAACTTCACCCCCCCCCCCCCAAAGGAGAGATAACTATCCCAGCAGAGTGTAGCCTCCCAGACATCTCAAATGTGCAGGTGAAAGCTGCTCTCTCTAAAGCTAAAAACACAGCATCAATGGGACCGGATGATGTCCCCGGCTGTGTGCTACATGAGCTAAATGAGGAATTAAACCCGCACATAAGGCAGCTGTTAAAGCTCAGCCTTACCACCGGATACGTGCCCAAGGAGTGGCATACGGCAACTGTGGTCCCACTCCACAAAGGCGGTGCCTCTACGGACCCTGGTAATTACCACCCCATAAGCTTAACAAGTCTAGTCTGCAAAGCTATGGAGAGGATCATAATGGAGCTCATAAACAAAGATATAGGGGACTTGCAGACATTGGACCCGACCCAGTTTGGCTTCGTCAAGGGCAGATCATGCCTTTTGAACTTGGTCGACTTCTTCGAAACAGTCACCAAGGCCATTGATGAGGGAAAGGCAGTCCATACAGCCTACCTTGACCTTGCAAAGGCCTTCGACACAATACCCCACTCGGGTATTGTAGAAAAACAGTAATTGGAGAGACCCCAAAAGTTCCTCACCAAAAGGATAAAGGGACTCCAAAATCTGTCATATGCTGCCAGATTGAAGAAACTCCAGCTCTATTCAGTTGCATACCATCTGCTCAGAGGTGACATGTGCCTGACATACAAGGCCATGTCCAACCCGGAATTAATGGACATGCTCCACCTCATAAAATCCAAATCCACCAAAACCACTAGAGCAAGCGACTTAAACCTTAGCACGGATATAAATAGGACGTGCTGGAGGGATAGATTTATCACTCAGAGACTCCCTATGCTGTGGAATAAAATCCCGGTCCATGTGAGGCAGAGCACCTCGCTGGCTCTGTTCAAGAGAAATCTTGACCTGTGGATGGGAGATCGTAGGTTTATCCCGGGAATCATCTCTGTGTCACTGCTGGACAGAGGCACAACAAACTAATGGGCACAGTATTTTTTCATATAAGGGGTGGCGTAAGCCACAAACATTTGGGCTAGGCTTATAAATATCTTAGGGCAGATAGCCTAGTATAAACCTATGAACCTATGAACCTATGTATAAAACCCCTGAAAAAGATACCATCCCTGAAGATTAGAAGCATCAGCTCTTAAACTCCAGAGTTTGTACTGAAATTGGTCACCCTGGGTTGCTGATCTCTCTAGTGCTTACTCTGCCTTTGTTCATTTCAGCTTTGTCCTAACAGGGTCGCATTACAGTCCTGTTCAGGTTAAAGAGTGTAACTGAAAATTAATACATTTTTTTCTCCTCATTTTTCCCCAACCAACAGCAGCTTTTGTGGGGCCCCCACACAGTCAATGAGGATTAAGGGGCCCCCTGCAGCCACAGTTATTAAAGCTGGCTATGTTGTTAATTTTAGTGAAGAGGATGTCCACCATCAGGGCTTAACCTAGGCTGGAGCATTATATCATTGGTAAAATATTTAATGAAACTGTAAAGCGTGTTACCTGACAAAATACTGTTACTATAGCTAAAGATCTTTGAATTTTGAAGGAGATAAATACGAGTTATTGTTACTTACCTGGTTTAAGTATACAAGCTTGCTGTACTAGCTTTTGTTGGTTTGACAGACATGTTACAAAATATCAAGATAACATAAGTTGCAGTGGTTGGGGGCCCCCAGTGACCGCAGGGTTCGCTGGTGCCTAAAACCGGCTATGTGTACCACTAAAGTTTTTTTTACAGTCAGACACAAAAGACCAGAATTTCTCTACAAAGTGAAAACTGCCCTTCAAAATGTAAATGTACTGAGGTTAAACAACTAGACAGTTACGCAACAAAAGTAGGAAACACAAAAATAGTTAATGAAAATCAAAAGAGCCAAGTAACACTGTGTCACTGCAAACTCCAAGCAGCAATCCTGACAGCCTCTTCCAGAACCCTCTTTCTGTAGGTCGCCTTCACTAGCAGGGTGACACACAAGTATGTAGCCAAACATACATTTGTACACAAAACTCCATACCACAGCCCTCTCCCATATAAAAGCCATTGTTCCACAGCATACGCAGTAAACATCAAATTTAATAAGCAGCGTACACATAACACTCACACTACAACCCATTAACTGGTTGGCTAATAACTTACTATGGACTGTAACAGGCATATTTATCTTTTCTGACTGATCAACAGTACCCGGCTTCCTGTATGCACTTGCACAATTGACACTTAGAGCTTCCACTTCGTCAAAGTATACCACGGCTTACAAGGGGTATGTCTAAAAACATCAGTACTGACAAACTACCCGACTTGGCAGATAAAGAACCCTAGTTGCTCCATCTCACTTACCAGAATCCACTTAAAAAGAGCATTCTCTTTAGGTGGGAAAGTGACTGATGGCATCTTTGTAATATCTTCTCTCTTTAATTCACTTCCCGATGTTCAACAGATCGGACAAAAAAATAAATAAATAAAAAAAGGCCTCAACAGCAAACCTTGAGACATACTTTTTTCTTGCTCTCATTGGTGATTGCACACCCCTGCACATTGATGACATCACAGTAATGAATAATTGTAAAAAATAAAATAAAATAAAAAAAATTGTGATTTGAAGGGGCCACTCGGAAATTCATGGCACCCCATTATTTTGTCCTCAAAACTGAGAAATACCAAAGAATTCAGTACGGTTGACAGGCATGCTCCAAGCTGAGGTCGCTAGCAAGTAGGTGGTTAGTACAGCCACGGGTTCACAACTCTCATACATATGTGAAGAAACAAATAAATGCACGTGGCATGGGAGACTCATGATAGTGGCATCTGATGCTACTCTCTTTGGGAAAGCACCTTCATAAATTATTTCTGCCTCTCTTTATGCAGAACACTTTGACTCATCCTTTAAAAGTTGTTGTTGTTGTTATAGAAATAGTTGTTGCCTGAATTAAGACTGATACATATGTACATGTGTATGATGTCCTCCACATCTGCTTATCTGTATTAAAGAACTTCTCTTGAAAAAAAAGCAGCTCTATAACCTATTACTGTTGTCTTGGTAACAGGTGCAATGTACTGTACATAGCGGTCCTGTGGAGTGAGTTGGCTTACCTCATCCTGATGATGCTGTCTGTGACTAAATAAATGACACTGACCAGCCCTTCCATTGTGTGAAGAGTGCTTGGACATATAAAAAATGTGTAGACATGGCAGCACAGTCAACTGCAGACTATTTCCTCTAAGTCAGTTAAGTGATAGCCAGCAAAACAAATAAAGATTTCAGCTGTAAACATCATTTGTTCAGAGGGCTCACCTCCTACTTCCCCAGGAAGATCCTCCGATTCCCCCACTTAATTAATTCCAGTGTCAAAAAGTATTTATGAAAAGTTGAAACTTTAGCAGTTTGAAAGAGTCTTTTAATTGTCTGACTGTGAATGAATGAGTTTTAGGGAAAAAGACACTAATGGTGGAAGGCAAGTTAAAGTTTGAAATCGTTTGTGGTTACACTGTATAGTACTAGTTGTTTGTTTTAACTCTTAGCAGAAATTGGAATGATAGTGTTTTTTCGTTGTTCAGTTTCTGTTAAGATGCAAACTCATTGATGGGATATGATGTTCTTTACCTCCCAGAGTACAATCTATTCCAGATGCAGGTAAAAATCTTCACATTGTATGGCAGGGTCCATGTATTTGTAAATGGTGTTGCCCTGTCCAGTGCTAGAATTATATTTGTGCATGTAGCACCTTGTTTTTTAGTTTTTTTTTTGTTTTTTTTTTTTGCACAAGGCATCTTTTGTGTATCATTGCTGATCACCTGTGAGTAATACAATGCACAGGTAACACTAATGGAAAAAGGTGCAATACATGCAAGTATGAAATGGATTTCAGTCACATACCTTTTACGCACAGTAGCCACAGACACTGTCTGCTTAACTGCATACACCGGTAATGTATATGTACTGTGCATAAAGTTTCATTAAAACAACACTCTCCAACACTGACAAAAGTAGGATTTGTTGCCTTCCTATGCATTATCTCACTTGAATTTGGGATATATTAGCAGTAGCTTAGTGGCATGTTTAGCTCAGCATATAATTCAGAAGCAGCTTGTGAGGGCTAATGTGTTCCCCTTGAGTAAGCTGTTTCAGTTTGCTTAACTCTGTATTAGTCTCACACTTGCTATAGTCCACAGTTTGCTAGGAATAGTTCTAGAACAGTGTACACGAACATTATTATGAATATTATCACCAGCTGATCAACCACAGGTGAGCACTCTTTGTTTATTGTTCCACAAGTACCATTATCAAAGAAAAGTATACTGAATCAAGGGTAAAAAAAACTGTTAAGGTGCACCAGAGGACAAAGAGTGAATATTACAAGATGATAAGGTACACTGCATGGTATAAGGTATTATGATGTACTGTAAGATAGATGGTGAATATCACCAGACATTAAGGTATACAAGGTGAATATCATAAGGTGCTAAGGTGTACTGCATGGTAGAAGGTGTCACTTGAGCAGTAAAACCAGCCCTCCTCCACCCTTGTGGCAGAAATGTGTAGCTCAGGACACATCTGAGTTGAAGATTGCTGGAATAAAGGCTATGTAAGGAGCTTTTCTGTTGGCAGCTTGAGTCAGAACTGTTTAAATTAGTTTGCATTTATGCACCGGATTTGTGTAGGTTTGCACTCAATTTACCTGAGCTGCTTAGAGTTTGGCATAGCTGCGCACTGTGCAACAGGGGTTAGTGGTGCCTTGTATAGACACAAATGCCTGGAATCACATTTTTTCTCCTGAATACCATTCAGTGAAATCCTCTCAGGCTAACCTGCTGCTCTTCAGGCAACTCAGTTGTGCACTGTTGCACTTGCACTACTGGCAGCTGAGCTATGCACTAACAAGCATCGCACCACTTTCTTCTCTAATTCTATATAGTTTTAAGTACCCTTGCTAATCCCAGAACAATCACCGATCCTTTTCCATGCCACAAACTGGGAATTACCTGCTACTGGGAAGTCAGTTTGCTAACATTTCTCCAGCCAGCCTGATTGACATGGGCATCCTGAGGCAATGCAGCTATTGCCTCATGTTTTCTGACAACCACCTGCTCCTAAAGCAAACAAATACAGTATGAGAGAGAGATGTCACTATACCATGAAACTTAAATCAGTCCTCTCACATAACAATAAACAAGACATCAAAAAGGTTGTCAGTTCACACACCTCCTCTTACACAAGATAAAGTCAAGACACATAAATCCACATATGCGAAGGTACTCATAGGTTCACAGGTGTTTACTAGGCTAACGACCATAAGGGCCTTTTTAAGCCTAGCCCTGCATCTCAAATCTCTGACAAGTTCTGATAAGTGTAAGCTGGGCCTGGGAGGTGAACCATTTACAGGTTACCTGTGTCCATTAGAGACATAGGTGCCAAACCAGGGATGAATTTCCAGTTTCCCATCCAATTGTCCAAGTTGCACTTGAACTGGGTTAGGGAGGAACTCTGCTTCATGTGGAAGAAGGAAGAAAAGGAAAGAAAAAAGGTGAGCATAGTAATCGTGTTCTATATTACATAAACTCATACTATGAAACAGTTAAACTACTCTTATACAGTGAGCATAGTAATCGCGTTCTATATTACATACAAATACTGTGAAACTACTGTTATACGGCGAGCATAGTAATCGTGTTCTATATTACATACAACTCATACTATGAAACAGTTAAACTACTCTTATAAGGCGAGCATAGTAATCGTGTTCTATATTACATACAACTCATACTATGAAACAGTTAAACTACTCTTATAAGGCGAGCATAGTAATCGCATTCTATATTACATAAACTCATACTATGAAACAGTTAAACTACTCTTATAAAGTGAGCATAGTAATCGCATTCTATATTACATATAACTCATACTATGAAACAGTTAAACTACTCTTATACGGCGAGCATAGTAATTGCGTTCTATATTACATACAACTCATACTATGAAACAGTTAGACTACTCTTATACGGCGAGCATAGTAATCGCATTGTATATTACATACAGCTCATACTATGAAACAATTAAACTACTCTTATACGGCGAGCATAGTAATTGTGTTCTATATTACATACAACTCATACTATGAAACAGTTAAACTGTTCTTACACAGCGAGCATAGTAATCACGTTCTATATTACATACAACTCATACTATGAAACAGTTAAACTATTCTTATATGGCAAGCATAGTAATCGCATTCTATATTACACACAACTCATACTATGAAACAGTTAAGCTACTCTTATACGGCGAGCATAGTAATCGCGTTCTATATTACATACAACTCATACTATGAAACAGTTAAACTACTCTTATACGGCGAGCATAGTAATCGCGTTCTATATTACATGCAACTCATACTATGAAGAAGTTAAACTACTCTTATACGGCGAGCATAGTAATCACGTTCTATATTACATACAACTACTTTTATACGGGTATGGCCAACAAAACACAATGTACCAATAACTTCTCTGCAAGCACCCCCTCACGCACAGTCATATAAACTTCAAAGCTTCTTGTGAGACAATAAAAATGTAATCACTTGTGAAAAAGAAAAGACTTAAAAATGGTGGAGTACAGCCTTTTGAGCTTGAGCTTTCTTAACATCTGTGCAATTATAACAAAAAATTAGCTACTTTAAATGGGTTTGGTCAGAAAAGTAATTTTCAAAAAAAAAACATCCTGTTTTATAGGTTTTACAAGGCCTGTAAAGCAATGAAGAAGTTAATCCTTTAATACAAACTTCTAATATCTTACCAAAACATAGAAAGAGTTCTGGCTGCAACCATTGATCCTGATCACAAATTCGATGTACTCTCTCACTTTTTAATATGTCTAACCTAAAAAACATCCCTTGTCACCAACTTTTCCTTCAAAATGGCAGCACAATCCATCCCTTCTTTCTTTGGGAATTCCATTATTCAGATGTTTGTTTTATTTTTATTTGCTATCTGCTCTCTTTTACAACTACCTCTCAACAAACCTCAAACTACATCTTAACTCTTTCCTAACCTCTATTCACACAAAAATGGGTATATCAATCACCCCTCCACAGCTTAAACAGCTCTTCTGCTTATCACTTATATCTTCTCTTATAATTACTTACATCCGAACCTCTTATGAATACCCATTGAACTCTTCTTATTCATCCCCCACTAAGTACACCAGTACATATACATCACCTCTTTTCCCTTCCCTCTCCAACCTTACCACACAACCCAACTATCTACATGCCAAATACCATAGAATAGCTCATTTCAAGTTAAGTAAACCTAAACCCAGGAAAATATCTGACATCTTTTACTTACTCCATCAATCAAAATACCTTAAACTCCTCCACCTTTTGTTAGATGGAGACATTCATCCTAATCCAGGCCCACAACATAATAAAAACAAAAACACACAAAGTACTAGATAAAACTACATCTCTCGCACTTTCCATACCCAACAATTCTCTCTCTATTGCCCATCTCAATATACGAAGTATTTGTAACAAAATTAGTCAAATCCATGCCCTCCTTGAAACCCATCAATTTGATATGTTATGCTTAACTGAAACATGGCTAAAGCCATCAATCAAAGACAATGAAATTAGCCCACCTGGTTATAATATCATTAGACATGATCGCGCTACCAAGAAAGGGGGAGGCGTAGCAATTCTCTACAAAACACAACTCCAAATTAGTACTTTAAATCTGACTTTTAACCTTGACAATAATGTTGAAATAATTAGCTCCAAACTCCAAGTCAATACTACTAAAGCCATAAATATCATATGTGCATATCTCCCTCCTGGAAACAATATCAACACTCTCGAACATATCCTCAATTTTCTCTACCAACCTCCCTCAAGAAACACTAGTCTTAGGCGATTTTAACATCAATTGGTACTCCTGTAACAGTACTAACCCCACCTCCCATATAAACCTATATGGCTTTAAACAACTCATTAGTAGTCCTACAAGAACTAATAAAACCAACAATAAGGAAACCATCTTAGACTGGATTCTTACTAATACTCCCCAACAAACCTATCATTTAGGCACCCTTCCAGATGATCTAAGTGACCACTCACTAACTTATATCATTAGGCACAAATCAAACCTAGCCTTACCTACCACCTACAAAACACTACAATCAAAAAAACAATTCAACTCTGATCAGTTTCTTGCTGAACTAAGACAATGTAATTGGTCCCGACTAAAATACCTTCCACTTAATGATGCTGTTGAATACTTTAATTCTACATTCCTATCCATACTAGATCACCATGCCCCAAGTCGCACTATTAGAACCAAAGCTAAAACAGCACCCTGGCTAACCAACAATACTAAGCAAAAAATCATTCTCAGAAATAAATCCTGGGATAAATGGCTTTCCACTAAGAACCTAACTGACCACCATAACTTCAGAGAGCTTAGAAATAGTACAAAAAAGCCATCCTGGCAGATAAAAAGAACTATTACTTTCAACTACAACAAACCACCAAAAAGGAACCCAAATAATTTTGGGCTAGTATTAATAATCTTCTATCCCCAGGCCAGTCATTCACACCAAATCCCCAGGACTCTAATCCAAACAATCCTACACAAATAGCTAATGACTTCAACTCTTTCTTCACCAATACTATCCAAACTCTAGCAAATCACCTACCTCCTGACATCTCTAAATTACCCACTCCTACTTTACACACTTTTCTTACCCTTTACCTTCAACCTGTATCTACCTCATTTATCTTATCCCTACTCCATAAACTTAAACCCACAACACCTTCTGCAGACAAACTTCCTGCAGAATTTCTGCAGATAGGAGCTAAAGCCATTGCCTATCCCATCTCAATCCTGATAAATAGATCTATAAAGGAAGGAATTTTCCCTTCCATTTGGAAGATATCTCACATCATCCCACTACACAAAGGGGGCAATTCTAATGTCTTCTCTAATTTTCGTCCCATAGCATTGCTATCACCTATAGCCAAATTCATGGAAAAATGTATTCATAAACAACTCCTTAACCACCTTCTCCATAACAACCTACTTGCTAACAGTCAACATGGATTTAGACCTTCTCACAGTACCACTACTGCATTACTCTCCTTTACTAATGCTATCAACCATAACCGTAACAACACTAATCTATCATCTTCTATCTTCATATATCTTTCAAAAGCTTTCGACATGGTTAATCATAAACTCCTTCTGCATATACTAAAATCTCTTTCAATTCATCCTTCTTCCTTATCCTGGTTAACATCTTACCTTGAAAACCGTCAGCAGGCAGTACTTTGGAAAAACTCATTATCTAATCTCCTTCTTATCGCTTTAGGTGTACCTCAAGGGTCTATCCTTGGCCCACTCCTATTTTATATCTTTATTAACGACCTCCAGTCAGCTATTCCAAACATTACTTGCATACAATATGCAGACGATTCCACTATAATCTGCACTGCTTCCTCTCAGACTGAACTCCAGTCACTTACCCAAAAAGCTTTTTCCACTGTTGAACACTACAGGATCCCTCTTCAGAACTCATCACAGTCATAACCTAAAACAACTAGGCTGGCTTGAACTTCCTAACAGGCTCATTTATCAACAGCTCTTAACTGCTCACAAAATTCTATATCAGCCTTCTAAAACACCAATTCTCTCTAACCTCATTACGCCTTATAATAACTTGAAACACCTACGCTCTTCAAACAAACTACTGGTTAATATTACCATACCTAATAACTCTGCAGGTGACAGCCTTTTTTCTAACTCTGTTGGAAAAATGTGGAACAAACTGCCATCTGATATCTCATCTTTGTCTAGTCTTCCACTCTTTAAAAGACAGCTGAAAACACATCTCAATAAACACTGGCTTTGTTCCTGTAACAACCCAGATTAACCTTCCTTTTTCCTTTCCTCCTTAATTCCTCCTCACACAACATCCTATAGACATATCCGTGTCTAGTTTATAATGAGAAATGAACGTATGAGAAGAGGACCAAGTAGCTGCTGAACATATGTCGTCCAAGGGAACCCTGGACCAAAAGGCTGCTGAGGTGGCTACAGACCTTGTAGAATAAGCGTGGATTCCAATAGGGGCTAGTTTGCCTGATGATATGTACCCATGAATAATGCACTGACAGATCCAATTTGCTACGGTCACTTTGGAAATGGCTTTACCCATGGCTGATTTTGCAAAAGATACAAACAACTGGTCCGACTTGCGAAAATCTTTAGTTCTGTGCAAGTAGAAACGTAGTTGTCTGTGTACATCCAGTTTGTGTAACTTGTATTCTCCTTTGTTCTGAAAGTTTGGGAAGAACACTGGTAAATTTATTGATTGATTAATATTTGACTCTGAAGCCACCTTAGGTAAGAAAGACGGGTTAATTCTGAGGGACACTCTATCCTTGTGAAAGATAAGGAAAGGAGTTTTCATACACAAAGCTTGAAGTTCCGAAACCCTCTTGGCCGAAGTTATAGCCACCAAGAAGGCAGTTTTCCACGACAAGAACTTTAACGGAACCGAGGCCACAGGCTCAAAGGGTGGACTTGTCAGGGCTTGTAAGACTAAGGTCAGATCTCATGGGGGAACCACCGTTTTCACAGGCGGCTTCAATAGAAAGATGCCCCGCAAGAAGGTTTTGCATAATTTTGCAGATGCCAAGGACCCTAAGCCATCACCTACATGAAAATGGGAGATGGCTGCCAACTGCACTTTGACCGTAGAAGCACTTGCTCCCTGCCGAAAGATCAGCGACAGGAAGTCCAGAATATTTAGAATAGGGACTGTAAATGGGTCCAGGCCCTTGTCTTTAGCCCAGATGGAGAAACGTTTCCATTTACTATTGTAAAGTTTTCCGGTAGACGGCTTATGAGCCGCGACCAGTATGGCCTTAACAGGAGATGAGATACCGGGAGTCCTAGCCATCATTGGAACTGGATCAACCAAGCCGTAAGCTTGAGATTGACCAGGTTCGGGGTTTGGCAACCCGCAGGATGTGAGATCAGGTCTGGAATGGGATCCAGAATCCATGGAGGAGCCACACTGCAAGACCGCAGATAAGGGAACCAGATCTGGCGTGGCCAGAATGGGGCTATGAGGATAACTCTGCTCGCACAACTGACAGGCTTTCTGTATGAACTTTGTCATAAGCGGGAGGGGGGGGGATAAGCATAAAGGAGACCGGGAGGCCAAGCATGAACTAGAGCGTCTCTGGGATTCTCCCCTTTGGGGGGCAGTATTGCGAAGTACTCGCTGCATTTTGTGTTTAAAGGAGAAGCAAAAAGATCGCAGCGAGGCCAACCCCACTTGCGGAAGATCTGCTTCGCAACAGATGGATTTAGAGACCACTCGTACGGAGTGAGAAGTACCCGACTCAGTTTGTCCGCTAATATGTTGGACCGTCCCGGAATTTGCGTTGCTACCAGAAAACGGTTGGTGGATATCGCCCATTCCCAAACTCTCATGGCCTCTCGACAAAGGGGATAAGATCTGGTCCCTCCCTGTTTGTTTATATACCAGACTACTGACATATTGTCCATCTGGATTGCAATAGTCCCCAGAGGGAGAAGGTCATGGAGAGCTTGCAACACCAAAAGCACTGCCCTCATCTCTAGGACATTGATATGCAAAGCGTTCCCTAGGGACGTCCACGTGCCTTGGACGGATCTGCCTGAACAATGCCCCCCCCCACCCAAGGCGAGAAGCGTCCGTGGTCAACGTGGATTGAGGCGGGGGATCACAAAGGGCCTCCCTTCCCATGCATGGAGCCACCAGAGAAGGGAGTCCTTGCAAACTCTGCTCAGTGGTATCGGCGTGTTCAACGGGTGGAGTGATAGGGACCACTGAACTTGCAGGGTCCACTACAATATCCTCATTTACAGGTGTGCATGAAGGGAGAGACCGATCGCTGCCGCCATAGACCCTAGTGCCCTCAAGACTAACTCCGCGGGAGGAGCAGGACTCTGAAGAAGGGCTAATACCTGATATGACAAGCTGCTCAGCCTGTCCGAAGTTAGGATAGCTCGAGAGATACGGGTATCCAACCTGGCCCCTATGAACTGCAGGGCCTGAAAGGAGCACAGAGAGGATTTCTGCAGGTTCACTGAGATGCCTAAGTTGAGGGCAAGAGTCAGAGCATAATCCCTTGCCACGCAGAGTTGATGCCTGTTGGTGGCGGTAAGGAGCCAGTTGTCTAGGTACAGAAAGACCTGAATGCCCTGAAGTCTCAGGTGGGCTGCAACCACTGCCATGACTTTGGTGAACACCCTGGGGGCTGAGGTGAGGCCGAACGGAAGAACCCTGAACTGATAATGACTGGCACCCAGCCGGAAGCGGAGGAACCTTATGGATCATCTGTCCATCAAAATGTGGTAGTACGCATCCTTGAGGTCTATAGAGCACATACAGTCATTCTCCCGCAGAAGGGGGAGAATTGATTGGAGGGTGACCATCCGGAATTTTTCTTGGGAATGAAAAGTTTCAGAGCAGAAAGGTCTAAGATGGGTCTTAGGTCCCCCATTTTCTTTGGCACCAAAAAGAACCTGGAGTAATAACCCAATCCGGACTGAACTGAGGGGATGGGCTGGATGGCTCTTTTTCTTAGCAACTTCGACACCTCTGAAGCCGCTGCCTCCCTCTGATCAGGTGGTACATCAGGGAGGCGTCTGGTCTTGGGGGGAAGTTTTATGAAGGGGAAGGAATAACCTCTGGATATGATACGCAGCACCCATCGATCTGTTGTAAGGGACTCCCAATTTGACAGGTGCTCCATCAACCGCCCCCCGACTGCCTCCAGAGAGGGACAGTCAGGCAAGCCCTCAGAGCCATTGCACGGGTCTGTCCAAGAAAGGTTCTCTAGAACCGAAGTTACGCGGCCCCCCTCTGCCTCTGGGCCGGCACCCACCTTGTCCTCCTCTGCCTCTAGAGGACGAGGAGTCTGAAACTGGATGGGATTGCTGAGACTTGTGGAACCACAGCTTCTTTTGTCCCCTCTGATTCCTGGAAAAGGATCGTTGGGGATTAGAGAAGCGGACTCTGGCAGACAGCTCCTTCCCGTCCTTTTCGCTTTGGACTAGCGTATCGCAAGCGGTCTTGCCGAAAAACGAAGATCCGTCAAAGGGTGCATTCGTGAAGGATGCCTTGAAGGGATCCATGAAGTCGCAAAGACAGAGCCAGGAGTGACGTTGCAAGACGACCCCGGCTCTGCTGGCCCTAGCGGCTCCCTCCATTGCATGGGAGAGAAGCCACATGGACGTGTTAGAAATGGATTTTAGAGTGGCCATTCAAGTCGAAAAAACATTTTTGTCTCCAACCGACATGGACTCCGGGGGGGCTGCAGTGTATTCCTTGATCAAGTCTCGCTGTAGCCTGATGGTATGTGCCATATAGTTCAGCTCCCTTATCGAAAAGGTCGCTGAAGCAAACATCCGCTTCCCAATGCGGTCCAGTGCTCGAGATTCCTTATCTGGCGGGTGGACCGCAGAACTCTCCTGTGCAAGTTCCTTCTTGGTGGCAGCCGCCACCAACATGGCATCAACGGGAGATCCCTTGGCCCAAGACTGCTTATCTGTAGGGGGGGCTAAGGACTTTATCAGGACGCCTAGGAATTGGCTCCACTGTGTCGGGCTCCTTCCACGCCCTGGTAGTAATTAAGTCTACCAGGGGGTCAGCCAGAGGGGACACCCAGGAGGTAGATGGGCCTGCCTCAAACACCTCCAGGAACACAGATTCATCCACGGAAGGTTTTTGGGCAGACCACCCCCCTCTAATACGTAACATTTCCATGATGTCTCTGAAGGAGACATCCTCGGGGGGTGACCTTGGGGAACCTTCCCTTTCATCTAAATCCGTGTCGGTGGTAACGGACTCAGGGGAGTCCAGGTGCCTCCTTTTACACCTACGTTTACGAGGGACCTCCTCGGTGGGGCTATCTGAAGAGGGCTCGTCCACGGGTTCTTGTTCCTCCAAAGGAACTAGCTGTTGGGCTTGAGCAGGCTGTCCCGATGGTCGGATGATGGAGGATAGACCCTCATGCAGTGGGGGTATGGGAGGAACCGAAGCCCAGACCGGGGACCTGGAGGACCTCGACAGTACCCTCTCCACTATCTCAAAAGTCGAAGGAGAACTACTCTTGCCAGGCTCTGAAAGCATTCTCCTCAGCTCCAAGGTAAGGATCGGGGTCAGGGCCGATGTAGTCAGCACCGAGAGAGAGGTGCGCTCTGAACCCAGCGGCGCCAAAGACACACCAACTCCCCCGGATCCGAAGCTCAGCCCTCGGCCCCGAGAACTCAAATCAGACAGGCTCGAGGGTATAGTTGGCGTTAAAGAGACCAGCGCTATCGGCGCCGACAATTCCCCGGTTCTGAAAGGGCCCGGATCTGACGACTCCGAGACCCGAAAACGAGTCGGAAAAGGAGTGATCGGAGCAAAAATGGGGGCCGCATTCCCTCCTAGGGGGGGGCAAGAGCACCCCATCTGCATTTGGGTCTGTATGAATCGACGCATCATCCGATCCATGTCCGCTTCGGTGAGGCTTCTTGTCGATCTAGTAGAAGTCGTCGAGGCGGGCCGGGAGGGCCACCTCGACTACCTCGAGGGAGACCGGTCCTCCTCCTCCTCTGGCTCCGGAGAAAAGCTGGGCGAACGGAGCCGAGAGGAGGAGGATCTGGGGACCCTCGAGGGAGACTTAGCCAATTTAGATGGCGGGGCTGAGGGTTGAGTCTCAGCTCGCCTTTTATGGGATATATGTCCCTCCTTATCCTTGTGCCTCTTCTCTCTGGTGGAAGAGGCAGCAGCGACACTCAAGCTTGAACCCAAAGAGGGAGGTTGAGTCCCGGGCTGAGCAAGGGGTGCAGAAGGCACCGGGGCTGCCAAGGCAGCCTGAGCCTGAGAGAGAGAGGAAGAAGGAACCGATTCCTGGGGCAGCTTGCCCGCCAGGATCAGCTTATTCTTCCTATCCCTAAGCGCCCGGGGGTTAAAGGCCGCACAAATTTGGCAGGCCACAGATAAATGGGCCACCCCCAGGCATAAAACGCACTGAGTGTGGCCATCAGCTGGTGAAAGCTTATGGCCACACTCAGTACACTTCGAAAAAATGGCTTTGGGGCCTTCAGCCATTTTAACTCACTCACACACTCACACCCAAACACTAAGGGGGGAGGGGTGTCACACAGAGAAAAAAGGCTAGCTACAAGAAAAAACTAACTACAAACTCGTAGATAAACTCAGGGGCACTACACACACGTACACTAACTACAATTTTACAAAAAACCGCTAGAGAAAAGGGATTTCAATAAGTTAACGATCTCACCAAGCCAGGAGCTCTTCAAAAGATAGCTACTTCAGCCGCAGCAAAAAACGATCTGAGGTAATACAGCAGGTAGCAGGGGATTATGGGTAGGGGAGGAGCTAGGAGCTCGGATCTTGTAGCTTGGAAAGCTGTCGGCTCGGATCCGACAGGTTGCAGAGCAAATGAAGTAACTACTTCAGATCAGACTATTTACAGAGATTACATACGTAAGCAAGTTAAACAAGTTCCACAGGTTACATTTATTCCTGAGCACAAGTCAGGATTAAATTAAATTACACAGTAAACTGGTTAACAGATTTTTACACTTTCTAGAGAGAGTTAGCCAGGCTTGATACATTGACATAGCCAGTTAAGTGACAAATGTTGTTTGAGTCTAGTTTGAAATTGACCTAAGGTGGAAAGTAAGGTAATATCAGCTGGAAGAGAGTTCCAGGTTCTACTTACAGAGTTTGCAAAGAGAGAATCACCGGCTGTGTTATTAATTTTGCTAGTCTGAATTAGTAGTTTGTTAGAGGATTGAAGCGGTATAGGATTGTATTAGGGGGTGATAATATTTTTAAGTGCAGGAGTATTGTCTGGATTATAGAGGATTTTATAGGCCATAATCAGTTGGTGATACCGAATTAGGCTGGGTAGTTCAAGCCACCCAAGCTGATTTAGATTGGTGCAATGATGTGTCCTAAAAGGCAGCCCAGTGGCAAACCTGGCAATGTGGTTGTAGCAAATTGAGAGCTTGTTAAGGACAGTCTTGTTTAAATTTGAGAGTAGAGGGGATGCATACAGAAGGGTTGAAAGAAGGTGAGAGCGAGCTATGGCAATTTTAGCTGGAGGGGTTAGGAAGGCTTTTATTCTGTAAAGTGACCCTAGTTTTTTATTGATGGTTTTGATAGTTTGGTTAACATGTAGGTCAAATTTTAGATTATTGTCTATGATGACACCTAATAGTTTTGTAGTTGGGTCAGGGGAGATTATTGTGCCATCATTTGATTTTATGATAAAGGTGAAAGTGGTAGACCTACGTGTTGGTGAAAATAACAGCATTTTAGTTTTTTGGGATTTAGGATCAGACGATGTTCAGAAAGCCAGTTTTCTACTGTATTAAAGGTGGTCTGGGTAGCTGACCATAACTCTACTGGAGATGTGGCTGAGCAAATCAGAGTAGAGTCATCAGCATATTGGATACAGCTGACTTTTGGGATGACAGTATAAAGGTCGTTAATGAAGATGGAGAACAGCAAGGGCCCTAGTATAGAGCCCTGTGGTACTCCAAGAGTGTTCGGTAGAAGGTTAGAGAGTTTGTTCCGCCAGAGGACAGCCTGCTGTCGACCATTCAGGTAGAACTGAAACCATTGGAGGGCTCCAGTATCTAGACAGAATGTTTGTAGGGTGTGGATTAAAAGTTGGTGATCAACCATATCGAATGCCTTGGAAAGATCCAAAAAGAGGGCTGAGGATATATAATTATTCTTGCGATTATGGTTTATGGTGTTAGTAAAGGCTAGGAGGGCTGAAGTAGTGCTGTGATGAGGACAGAAGCCATGCTGAGTGTCTGCCTTAAGGCGATTCTGGATTAGGTGGTGCATGAGTTGTCTATGAATACATTTTTCCATAATCTTTGCAAGTGGAGAGAATATAGCTATTGGCCTATAATTGGAGAATTCAGTAGAGCTGCCTCCTTTGTGAAATGGGTTTACATAGGATATTTTCCAGATGGTGGGAATTTTAGCTTCTACTATGGTTCGATTAATTATATTGAGACAGGGTAAGCAATAGCATCAGCTGATTTTTGTAGGTACTCGGCAGGGAGTTGATCAGCAGAAAGTGTAGTGGGTTTTAATTTTTTGATCAAGGTACGGATAAGTGAAGTGGTGACTGGTTGGAAGCTGAACGCGAGTAGGTTTCTAGGGGTGCTACTTTCCGGACCGGGGGAGCTAGGAGGTAGTTGGCTAGCTAGGGCTTGAATTGTCTCAGTAAAGAATTGGTTAAAACTATCAGAAACATCTTCAGGGGTTTTATCAAAAGTAGCAGCAGGGATTGTGGTTGAAGTTTGTGCAGGATGTAGTAGATTATTTAAACCTGCCCAAAACTTCTGAGGGTTATTTTGATTTACTGTCTGTAAATTACAGTAGTATTGTTTTTTTGTCTTGTAAAATTGATTTTTTGGTTTCGTTCCTGGATTTACTGTATTTAATGTGATCTTGAGGGTCTTTAGAAGAACGCCATAAAGCCCATGCTTTGTTTCTGAGGGTAATTTTGAGTTTAGACTCTATAGAAAGCCATGGTGCAGTTTTTGCCTTGGTTCTCTTTGAACGAACAGGTGCATGTAAATCAAGGATTTCAAGGAATTTGTTGTTAAAGTATGCTACTGCTTCCTCTAAGGGGAGGTGTTTTAGAATAGACCAATTACATGAGTTTAGTTCTTTTTGGAATTTGGCAGGGTCAACATTTTTATTGTTTCTAACCTTTCTGAGTAAGGGTTGTTGGGAATTAATGGTTTTGTGCTTAATTACATATGTGAGAAGGTGATCGCTTAGGCCATTAAGGAGGGTACCAGAGGTGTACATTTGGGGTGACTGTTTGAGTACCCAGTCAAGTATACTTTCTTTTGGTTGGGTTTACCTATCCTGGTAGGGGTGGATATGATTTGTGTAAATGCATGCAGGTTAATATGGGTGGTTGGGGATTCTGAGGAACAGGTGCCCCAGTCTATGTTAAAGTCTCCAAGTAGTAGGGTTTCTTGGGGGTAGTGACATGATAGCCAGTGCAGGATATCTTCAAATGTAGATATATTGTTACCTGGGGGAATGTACATACAGATGATATTAATGCATTTATTTTTATTAAGTTGCAATTTGGTGGCAAGAATCTCTGAGTTATTAATCTGAGGAGGTTGTATTATGTCTATGGTGACATTCAACTCAGATTTATACAGGACAGCTACCCCACCCCCCCTTCCTCAAAGCACGATCCAGCCTGTGTATGTTGTACCCAGGTGGTAACACTTCATTGTCTTTAGTGTTAGGTTTTAACCAGGTTTCAGATAAATAGAGAATCTCAGGGGAGTGGACATCCAGAAGTGCATGCAATTCATGCACCTTGTTATTAATGCTTCTAATATTGAGATGACAGACTAGGAGAGAGAGTTAGTTGGCCTATTAATTGTAGGTTTGTAGCTTAGATTGCAAGTAGAGGGGGTATGTGTATCTGAAGTGAGTGGGCCAGGGTTGGGGTGAATATCACCACCAAGTATTAGGTTCAGTCTATACTTGGTGATGAACTTCAGTAATTTGTTTATTAGTTTGTGGTAGTGTTTGGATCTAGAGCTAATGTGCCTGGGGTTGAGATGTTGATAGACTGAACAAGATGTTGGATAGGATCTGGTACTGTAAGTATGGTTGAAGGTGGAAGGATTTACAGCTGGAGTGATAGTATGGCCTTTTGGGACCTGAAATCCCGTGAGAAACTGGTTTTCATACAAGGTAAGGAGGTATGGTGTGAAAAGGAAGGGTAGTAAAGAGGAGTATATCATTATATGTGATTCCGCTAGTGAGTTAAGGAACTGTTTTACCTGGTGATGCAACACCAGAAGATAGAGTGATGAGGTAAAGGTACTGGAAGGGGGATGGTAGAATGCCAGATGAAAGCTAATACGTGCTATTAAATATAGGTAGTAGAATGGGGGTGGGTGGAATTATCCCAGATGAAAGCAGATAGGATCTAGAAAGTGGGGGAGTGGCTATAGAAAGTGGGGGAGTGGCTATAGTACTATAAATTTTGAGGTACTGGGGGCGGGAGGAAATTGGGGGCAGGGAGGGGAGCGAAGAGAGCCAGAGCGTAGTTTGGGCAAACGTAGCTGGGCTATTGCAGTTTACAAGGTTTCCTAAGGTGTCCTAAAGCTATAAGGTAAGTATTACCGCCCTTAATGTAAGAGTCAATTTACTTCACTTACAGGGGAAGGAGGCAACCACTCAAGTAGAAACAAAGAGCCCTATGGCTGACCAATATGGTGACCTGCTTAATTACAAAGCATTGTAAGTGAAAGCTTAACAAATGCTTTTTGTGTGTGCAACCTACTCTGTTTAAATGTTGAGAGAAACTGATTGCAGTTCTGTAGACACCGTTTTGTAGGGAACTGTAGAGTTCAATCTGTTTAAATGTTGAGAGAAACTGATTGCAGTCCTGTAGACACCGTTTTGTAGGGAACTGTACAGTTCAATCTGTTTAAATGTTGACAGAAACTGATTGCAGTCCTGTAGACACCGTTTTGTAGGGAACTGTAGAGTTCAATCTGTTTAAATGTTGAGAGAAACTGATTGCAGTCCTGTAGACACCGTTTTGTAGGGAACTGTACAGTTCAATCTGTTTAAATGTTGACAGAAACTGATTGCAGTCCTGTAGACACCGTTTTGTAGGGAACTGTAGAGTTCAAACTAAGTCACACCAGGTCAGCCAAGGGGGGAAGATAGAGGGGAAATCCTAAACACCTAGATTTGAAAGTTAATCCTTTGTTTCCACCAAGCCATGACCTCCTACTCCACTTGTTTATCCTACAACAGTGTCAATGTCACATCCCTATTAGCACACTTCTCCTTCAACGTCTTGTTCATGTGTTGTAAAGCCACAAGGGCATCTGAATGATTTTCCACTACCTAAACAATATCTGAAGCCCCTTAGTTTCACTTTTTCTATAAAATTATCTATATAGTATTGACCTTTTGAATCTCAGTCAGAATTAGTACTAATGATACCTCTAAAGAGTCACTACATTCAAATATTGCCTTACTTTCACTGAGGACATCTGATCCACGATACTATCAACCAATAAAGCTGGTGTTCTGGAAGTTTTTATCCCATTATTCATCTTTTTCTTCAGTCTTTTGTCTGCTTTCATCATGAATGATTGTCCAGTACCTCAACAATTTCTGAAACCCCTTTGTTAATTTTCCTATAAAATTATTCAACTTAGCATAAGTCTTCTGACTCTCAGTCAGAATTTATGCTAATGATACCTCTGGAGAATCACTAAATTCAAATATTCCCCAACGTTCACCAAGGCAGCTGATCCACCATGTGATTAGCCAACAGAGCTGGTGTTCTGGCAGCTTTTTAGTCCAACTAATCTTTTTTTCTTCAACCTATTGTCAACTTTCATCATGAATGCCAAACTAGCTTTATCTTAAAACATCTTTCCTTGGATTTTAAGTAGTAAACAGATATTTTATTCAATTTACAGCAATCAGTTTTGGAAGGCAACAAGAGTCCAACTGCTCTTTGCAGCACCACTGTGAGGTCTGTCTCTTGCAGAATCTTTTGTGGAAAGCATGTTGGAGCAGTGGGCCATCACCTTCTCTGCCTCATCATCTCTAAGCTTTTCCCAAACTTGTGGGCATTCAGGAGGATGAGGAGGCATCTGCACCCTCCTTATCCTTGACAGCCGGAGTGGGTGACTTAATATGTGAATCAAAGTGCCACCAAGACCTTACCAAAAGACCACAGACCTCCCAAACACAGACAAACCTCACATACTGGTACACAAACAGAATCTACCAGTACACACAACAACATGTATAACAGCAATCAAGCTCCTATAGCAAAACAGTTCAAAACCAAATCTCCTAGTCATAGGCAACTCCATAATGTGACACACAGACGTCCCTCTCACCAGGCTGGACAAGGAGAAGGTCATGGGGAGCTGCCTGTCGTGTGCAGGATCTCCCAAGTCACGCACACACTCAAGTCATTCATCAGCAATTAGAGTTATGACTGTCAAAGTACATGTTGGATTGAATGACTTGAGATGTACCTCTCTGGACTATATGAAGACAGACATGATAGAGTTCTCAGATTATGTGTGCCAGGCAGATATGTCCTCAGCACTAAGCAGCATTTTTCCTTTACCTAGGGTAATGCTACAGCACAGACAAAAAATTATTGATTTTAAAAATTGGCTTAACATATAGTGTCACTCCAAGGGGATCCAGTATCTATCAGCCTGGAAAGACATGGTTGACAGACCTCGGTACATAGCCAGAGACAGCTTTCACCTGTCTCCTGAAGGCTTTAGGAGATTGCCAAAAATGCTTGCCTCCCCTAAAGAGCCATTTTTAGGCTATGTCAAAACAGCACAACTTCTGACATATAAAATTACTCTAGAAACAAACTCAAGGTCATACTGCCTAATGATAGGAGCCTACACAGTAAGTTGCACTCCCTGGAAGCACTCCTCACCTTAGAAGATGCTAATGTATGTGCAATCACTGACACTTGGTTCAAGCAGTGGAGAGTACCCCAGCCATGCAGGACTACAATGCCTTCCATATGTTCCGACCCCAAAATGAGCGTGAAAGAACCAAAGGGGAGGCGGATCCATTTTCATTAAATCCAAGTACACCTCACGACTGGTGAAACAGTACAACTCTCTTGAGCTACTACGAGTTCCAATAACTATAGGCAAAACATCCTACCACATCATAGCTACCCTACCATAAATCAGAAGAAATACACCCCCTGCCTGGACTTGCCTGAATCGCTCACTATACAGCCAAACACTTTGGTCATGGGAGACTTCAACTACCCATCCATCAATTAGGCAGCTTACACGAGCACAAGCATGACCACACTGAGGTTCCTGGAATTTGTTAACTGAAATGTACTGGAACAGTTAGTCTATACCCCAACAAGGGGCTCAAATATCCTAGACCTGGTACTTACCAATGTGGGGGGGGCTACTGCACTACCCCCAGTGTGCTGGAGTCAGACCATAAATCTGTCTCGTTTGAAGAAAGGATCAGAACTGACACCCCCATAGGAGCAAAAAATAATTAAAAAAAAAGTTGCCCAAAGTAAACTACTGCCTCCTAAGGGATGGTATAAATGGCTTCAAAGCCCCTGCTAACACAGGCAACAATGACTCCTATGCAAGGAAATACACAAACACCCTATATAGGTTAACAGGTGTGTATTAGGCTAATGGCCCTGGAGCCTTTAAAAGCCTAGCCTAGCCCATAGGATTACCTTGGCATAGTGCCACCCGACCTTAGTTCCCAGTGCCTCTGTCGAGTAGAGCCACTGGAGTGATCCCCGGGGTGAATTTTCTATTTCCCATCCACTCATCAAGATTTATCTTGAAAAAACTCAGTGAGGTGCTCTGTTTGACATGTATGGGAAGTCTATTCCATAGCATGGGCAGTCTCTGGGTTATGAACCTGTCCCTCCAGCATGTTCTGTTGATTGTGGTAATGAGGTTGAGGTCTCTGGAGGGTGTGGTGCGGAGGGATTGGGATTTCTTTAGATGTAGCATTTCTAACAGAGCTGGGTCAGACATGGCTTTGTAAGTCAAGCAGAGATCGTCTCTAAGTAGGCAATATGAGACAGAATAGTTGGAGATTTTTGAGTCTGTCCATATAGGACAAGTGTTTAAGGCCTAGGATCCTCTTTGTGAGGTACTTTTGTGGTCTCTCCAGTTGTTGCAGGTGTCTAGTGAGGTACATGCCAAATGGGGCATTGTACTCGATGATTGGCCTAATGAGGGAAGAGTACAGGGAGACAATGACCTCTTTCTTCCTGGATGCAAAATCCTTAGTAATGAGATGTGCTACATAGAAGGACTTTCTGACCACACTGGTAATGTGGTGATCAAAAGTGAGGTTGCTGTCAACCTATGTTCCCAGATCTCTTATAACACCTTCTGTGTTCTGTGGATTACCATCGATGTGGTAATTCATAGGAACCAGGTTTTTCCCAAAGGGGATGACGACACATTTTTTGACATTCAGCTTAAGGCCATGGCTCTAACACCAGTTATTGGTCTCAGTGAGGCCTTTCTGTAGGATGTCAACATCACTTGGGGAGTTAATAATAGCTCCCAAACGTGCAATCATTTGCAAACTTTGTCAGCCAGAGTCCCTTCGTGTTGGCCTGGACTTCAGAGAAGTAGATACCAAACAGGAGAGGACCCAGGACCGAACCCTGTGGGACTCCACTCATGACTGGTCATCAATCTGACTTGGAGTCAGTCACTTTCACACTGTGGGTTCTATCTGTGAGCCAGTTTGCAACCCACCTAGTGATATAATGGTTGATGCCTAGCTTAGTGAGTTTTTCTATGATTCTTGAGTGGAGAATGGTATCAAAGGCCTTGGCTAGATCAGGGTAGGCTGTATGAACCACCTTACCTTAATCCACACCTCTGGTGACTGACTCAAAGTCGTCGACCAAGTTGAGCAGGCACTCTCTACCCTTCACAAAACCAAACTGTGTGGGATCCAGAGTTTGGAGATTCCCTATATTCTTGTTTATTAGGTCCATGATGATGTGTTTCATAGCTGTGCATATCAGACTCGTCAGGCTAATGGGTCAATAGTTCTCAGGGTCTGTAGTCACTCCTCTTTTGTGGAGAGGGATGACTGTAGCAGTGCATCATTCGGTAGGGACAAAGCCTGAAGTGAGGCTGTGATTGAACAGGGCACACAGGTGAGGTGCCAGTTCACTCTGTAGTTCATGTAGAACACAGCCAGGGATGATGTCAGGTCCCATAGAAGCTGTATTCTTGACCTTGGACAGTGCTCTTTTAACCTATGCAGCAGTAATACTGGGTGCCTGGCAATCTGCTGGTATTGTGATTGGTCCTTTGGGGGGGGGTAAAGTTGGCACTGAATCTGTCGGCTAGTATATTGGCAATATCTGTTGGCTCAGTATAGGAGGTACCATTGTAAAGTAACTCAGAGCAAATCTGGGCATTGCCATGGAGATTCTTTACATAACTATAGAAGGACTTGTGGTCGTCTTTACTATCTGCTGCAATTCTGTTTTCCTAGCAAATTTTAAAGGATTTGATGAGGGATCTCAACTTTTTTTTGAGGCTGATAAGGGAGTTTTTCCAGTCTTGGGATGTTACCTTATTCCACATCAGTTTCCTCCTCCTGTTGTAGAGTTTGTTTATGGCAAGGGACCACCAGATTGGCTTCTTTTTTTTGGAGGAGGGCGTCTTGGTTCTATTGGGTATGGTGAGATTCATGCATTTGTGTACGTGTTCGTACAATGCATTGGTGTATGAATTGGTGGTCATGCAACTATTCTCCATTTGCATGGGTGCTGTGAAGTTAGGCAACTCTGTTTTTAGGAGCCCAAAGTTAGCTTTGGAGAAGTTTTTCATGGTGGTTACCTTTGCGGGGGTGGGAGGCATGTGGCTTTCCACTTAAGCAAATGTGCTGACTCTGCACTTGACATGACTAAAACCTGGTCCTCCTGCTAAAATAAGCCACTCTGGTGGACTTCAAGTATAAATAAGTTATATAACAAAAGAAAGAAACTGATATCTAAGAACAAGAAGAAACATACTCAGGAAAGGAAGACTACCCTACACAGCCTAACAAGCAAATCAGAAACCTTGTGCAGAGAAAAGCACCAGTGTGGGAACACAGCAGTCACAGTTCAAAATATCCTCAGGTAAAATAAGCAGCTAACAGCAGGTAGCAGGCAAAATAAATCCAAGCATGGAAACATAACAGTCACAATTTAAAATATCCAACAACAGGCAGCAGGTAAAATAAACCCATGTTTAATGCATATACAAAGTACTGCACTGGTAAGCACTTTCGCTATGGAATCATAGCTTCTTCAGACCCTGGTGCATTAAACTTCAATTTATTTTACCTGCTGCCTGTTGTTTGCTGCCTACTTTACCTTTAGATATTTTAAATTGTCACTGCAGTGTTTCCATACTTGGATTTATTTTACCTGCCGCCTGCTGCTTATTTTACCCGAGGATATTTTGAACTGTGATTGCTGTGTTCCCACAATGGTGCTTTTCTCTGCACTTAGTTTTGATTTCTGGCTGCTAGTGTGGTTTGTCTACTGGTGAAATTTCTGTGTTTTAAATCAGAAACCTTGTAATGTCCTCTAAAGCAAGTTACGAGACTAGACTGGTATACCTAACTAAAGACAATCATAAGACATTCTTTAGCTACGTCTGAAACCTCAAATGGAATACCCAGCTGTGTGCCGAACAGTGGACAGCACCACACCACTCACACAGAACCTGAAGAAATTGACAACCTGCTGGCTGACAGATTTGGCAATAATTTCACCCTTCTGTCTCCACTAGCCATACCCCATAACATTCCTGACACCTGTCCTCTACCTTACATCTCCAAAGAACAAATTATTCAAGCAGTTTTCAAGGTCAAAAATGCAGCCTCTGTGGGACCAGATAACATTCCAGGCTGCATACTAAACAATCTAAAACAAGACCTAGCAGAACCACTTAGCTGTCTCTTTAATCACAGCCTGAGCACTGCTTTTGTGTCAGAGGAGTGGAGAACAGCAACAATAATCCCAATGCCCAAAGGGGGTCCATCAACCAACCCTGGCAACTATAGACCCATTAACTTGACCAGCCTTATCCACAAAGTCATGGAAAGAATCATCATGAACCTTATCAACCAGGATATAGCCTACCTTCTTGACCCAATCTAGTTTGTCTGCATCAAGGGTAGATCTTGCTTATTTAATCTCGTGAACTTCTTTGAAAAAGTAACCAAAGCCCAGGATGAGGGTAAAGCAGTGCACACCACCTATCTTGATTTACCTAAGACATCTGACACAATTCCCCACTCAGGGATCATTGAGAAACTCTCCCAGCTGGGTATCAACCCATTCATCACTAGATGGGTTGCAAACTGATTCACAGTTAGAACACACGCTGTTAAAGTTGGGGAATCCACCTCCAGCAGTAGACCAGTTACCAGTGGTGTATCCCAAGGATATGTACTGGGCCGTCTACTGTTTGAAATCTATTTCTCAGAGGTCCAGGCAAAAGTAGATGGCCTGTGGCTTACTAAGTTTAAAGAATGCAAAATAATGCCTCATTATCCCCTTTGGCAGAGTAGTAGTCCCTACTAGTTATAATACAGACAGCACCCCTCTAAGCTCAAACACAGTGGTGCGTGACTTAGGAACAGATGTTGATAGCAATCTAAACTTCAAACACTGCATGTCCACAGTAGTACGGAAAGCCTTCAACATTGCCCATCTCATAAATAAGGGAATCACACCTAAGACCAGGGAGGTCATTAATCCACTTTACTTGGTTCTTATCAGACCACTGATGGAGTACAATGCTCCCATCTGTATGTACCTCACCAGACACCTGCAACAGCTGGAGAGACAACAGAGGTTTCTAACGAAGAGAATTCAGAGCCTCCAAGACATGACCTACATGGAAAGACGGAAAGTCCTATCACTGTACTATATATTGTACAGGCTGCTGAGAGGTGATCTATGCCTGGCCAACAGAGCAGTTTCTGAACCTGCCCTAATGGAAATGCTGCACATCCGCAAATCAAATGAGACAAGAGTCACTCACTCCAGAGATCTCAACCTGACCTGCAGCATTAATAGAACTTGTGCAAGAGACAGATATAGCCGTTCCTCTGCAATAAACTCCCATGTATGTGAGGCAGAGCTCCTCAATGATACTATTTAAGTGCAACCTTGACAATTGGATGGGAAACCACAAATTCACCCCATGGATGGCACCTATGGCCCTCATGGACAGGGGCAGTCAGTGCTGATCATAGTACTGCTCTGCAAACAACAACCATCTAACTATGGTCAACTAGGGTACTCAGGGTTTTTACATGGCTAGTCTTGTAAAGGCCCTAGGGCCATTTGCCTAGTAACCTCCTATGAACCTATAAACTGCATGGTAGAAGGTGAATATCAGAAGACGATAAGGTACTCTGTAAGGTACAAGGGGAATATCGCCAGTCAAAGGTGCATATAAGATGAACATTATAAGGTGTTAAGTTGTACTGGATAGTACAAGATAAATATCACAAAATGTTCAGGTGCCCTGTACAGTACTAGACAAAGCTACTTAGGCATGAAAAGTATTTGACAAACTGTGATAAAACATACTGTGTACAGTATGATTGCCATTATGTATTAAAAAGGCTGTGGAAAAATTAAAAAAAACATTTAAATGCTTTTCTATACAACTATACTTTACAAGCAAATAATGCCAGAGGAACAGAATGCTGCTGACTAATCCCCTTTAACATTCTGGTTTCCCATGTATTATTTATGTACAATAACAGGAAAAGTATGACTGTGTACAGCTTTTCAGCAGATGCCTAGGAAACAAAACTCCTTATTCAGCAGTATAAATAAATCCGTATACAGATTAGAAATGACTGCATGCAATAGCATGCACTGCAGCAAGAAATTTGTAAATAAAACAAACTATCAGCAACAAAATACAAGCATGTAAAACAAATATTAAAGGTACTACAAGCTAGGAAATGACATGGGAAATAATACGCAAGAGAGAATATTTACAAAATGCAAACATTGGTGAGTCACATAATTAGAGAAGGTTGAATTAAAAAGTGCAATTCATCTCTGGAAAGAAATGAGGACAACCTCAAGTATACAAAACAGACAAGTAATGCCTAGCAATGTCCTTCGACTATTCCCGGTTAGGGGTCGCCACAGCAGATCACCAGTACGCAGATTGATCGGCAGTGGATTTTTACTGTGCCGAGTTGCCAGTCTGATGCCCAACCTTCTCGGAAGGCACACCCACACACACATACCTGCATGTCTTTAAGGCTCACTCAGCCACAGGGAGGACCTGCAGACTCTGCATAGAAGGAACTCCAGCCAATAATCGAACCAAAGAACCTCTTGCTGTGAGGCGACAATGCTAACCGCTGCACCACCACGGCCTACAAGTATACAACACAGACAGTTCTGCAAAAATGTTTTTAAAGGAGATAAGAAAGTACTTTAGGTCACATAATGTTGCATTTACAATTGTATCTCCATTTTTTAATAAGCTGACTCTTGAGGGTTATCCTATAGGCATGTTTGAAAGGGACTTGGGAAACTGTAAAAGGAAGACTGTTCCACAGTTTGAAGAGATAGGTAGACAAGACTCAGGCATGTGTCAATTAAGGGGAAAGTTCATTTGTGTAAGAAAAAAAAATGGAAGATCAGAGATTGCAAGAAATGCAAAACCACTTTATAGGATCATAGGTAAGTACTAGGCTAGCTGACCTTGCAGACCATTTTAAGCTTAGCCATTTTCTCTTTTTGTGCTCAAAATAAGCTCTCTCATCTAGTTAGAAATTGGCCTTAACCATCCTGTGATCACTAATTATTTATTTCCCCTAATGAGAATAACTGAGATCGTACCATAGATAATTTGAGGGGAAACACACATGGTATAAAGCATTTAGGAGGCACCTCTATCCATTAGCAGTACAGAGGGCAGTCCTGGGGCAAATTTTATGTTCCCATCCATAGATCCATTTTATGCTTGAATATGGACAGGGATGAACTTTGTTTTATATGGATAGGTTCATAGGTTCATAGATTAGTACTAAGCTAACTGCCCTTGCGAGCCATTTTAAGCCTAGCTAATTATCCTTTGTAAGACTCAAACCCTGCACCTTTTGTTTGTATGGCAAACACCTTAACCATTAGGCCACCCTCCCAACCCTGGGGATTCTGTTTCAGAGCAGCGGCATCCTCTTCGAAATATACCTATACCTCCAAACCATTCTGTTGATGTTGTGGAAGATGTTGCCATTTGATTTGCTGATAGGCATTAACCCCATCAGTATGGAGTCAGAGGATGCCTCATATGCCAGACACAAGTCACCTCTTAGCAGTCTGTAGGATACCAAATATAGTGACAAGCCTTTGAGTAGGTCCCTGTAAAACAAGTTGTTTAGGTCTTGCACCCTGTTAGTAGGGTATCTTTGTGGGCAGGACAGTTGTTGCATGTGCTCTCAAGGAGTATTTGAAGTCTCAATGGATATGTCCCTGCTCTAAGCCTGTCTAAATCTTTATGCATGCTAGTATACCAATACTATATCTGTAAGTGGCACTCAAATATCTTTGTTAAGCCAGTTTAGAAGATTGTTAGACTGTACAAATTTAACTGGACTATAAAATGTGTTATATTTATATAAATTTAACTAGACTGTAAAATGTGTTATATTTGTATATGTACATTGTGATGATTGCATATGTAACCACCTTTGGAGCTTTTTTCCCCAGGCCTCCTCTGAAAATGAACATGTATCCAGTTGGACTATCCCGATCAACAAATGTAAAATAAATAAATAAATGTGTTTGGACAGATACATGCCAAAGGAGGCATTATATTCAATGATTGGCTTAATGAGGACTAAGTAAAGGCGTACAATGACATCCCTAGATCTATACAATCTCATTGTTAATAAGCTGTGCAACATAGAAGAACTTTCTTACCACAAAGGACACATACTGGTCAAAAGTTAGGTCACTGTCCACATAATTTCCTAAATTCCACGTAACTGGATCAATTCTTGGATGGCACAGTGGCAGTGTTGTCACCTTGCTGCAAGAGGTTCTCTGGTTAAATTCTCAGCTGCAGTGCTTTCTGTGCGGAGTCTGCATGTCCTCCATGCATTCATGTGGGTTTCCTCCCACATTACAAAAGACATGCGTCTGGAGTGTTTCTCCCCGGGCCTCCTCTGAAAATTGGCTTTGATACAAGTCGGACTTTCCCAGTAAACAAATGTTAAATAAATTAAATAAATAAAATAAATTCTCAGGGGCATATTGTTAATGTGGTAGCTCCCTGCAATAGATGACTTCCCAAAATATACAATAATGCACTTTTTGGCATTTAGTTTCAGTCCATAATTTTGGCATTAGTTGTATATTAGGAATAAACCTTCTTGTGAGATGGCAAAGTCATTTGGGGATTCAATGACTGTTCCCAGCTTAGTCAGCCACGGACCTTTGGTATTGGCTTTTAATTCAGAAAAGAAGATGCCAAACAGAAGAGGTCCCAGCACTGAGCCCTGGGGGAAGTCCACAAGTGATCGGTCTCTTTGTGTTTTTATTTCCTGTCTCCTATTTGGGAGCCATTTGGCAATCCAGTAGGTAACATAGTTGTTTATTGCCAGTTTATTTAGCTTTCCTACTATGCCTGAGTGAGGAACTGTGTCAAAAGCTTTGTCAAGGTCATGGTATGCTTTCTATACTATTTTGCCTTCATTCACTGCTTTCATGACCTTTTCAAAAAAAAAAAAAAAATCACTGTGTTGAGTAAGCAGGACTTGCCCTTGATGAATCCAAACTGAGTTGGTCCAGTGTTTGGAGGTTCCCTGTGTCCTGATTGATTATTTCTATGATAAGTGCTTTCATGGCTTTGCATATGAGGCTGGTCAGACTTATGGGTCTGTGGAAGGTCCTCCCTTATGCATGGGAATGACTGTAGTTGTTCTACATTTGCTTACTACAAATCCTCTATGGAGGCTGAGACTGAACGGTACTGTTAGTGATGTGGTTAAATCACGACTTCATGTTATTTAATATGCAACCATTCTTGCTGAGAAAGGCTATAGTCAGCAAGTTGGCATAGCAGAGCAATATGACTGGCTACATCAAAAGCTTTAGCTAAATCTATAAAATGACTTCAACAAAGCTATCCAGATGAGCTTGCTTCTCAGATGAACTTTGAAATATGAGGAAAGTTTACATACCACGGCCTTATCTGAATCCATCCTTTTGAGGGGAAAAGATGCTGTAATCAGTTATATGTTGTAAGCATCTGTAATTTCTTCATTTGCTTGACTTTATTTACTGGGATAGTCTGGCGGGACAATGCCCTTTTTATTGGAGGTCCAAGGAGAATAGCTTCACAAATATAAAAATACAAATAACATATGAAGAGAACTTTTACATTCATATTTGTAGTGGTTACCATAACAATTATATAGAGTTATATAGAAACAGCATATCACACTGAGAATAGGCAGACTCCAGGAAAATGAATTACACATCCATACCTACAGCATTTTTTGCAAAACACAGTGTGTTGACAAGTTTCATTAACAACTTTCTCTGTAGTAGCAACTTTTACTATTGAGAAATGAAGGGTTAAGATGAGGCAGAAGGTTGTTGTGTGGTAGTGAAATAATAATTTAATATTTCCAGGGAGGAAAATTAATACAGGAGCAAGTAGAAGAGGAACCCAGCTAGTCAAAATAGAGGAAGCCACCGCAACCAGTCAACCCATAATGAGTGGTGTACCCCAGGGATCAGTCTTGGGGCCTTTGTTGTCTGGGATATACTTTTCTGAGGTGCAGGCCAAAACCAGTGGGCTATGGCTGACCAAGTTTGCAGATGACTGCAAGCTGGCCGCTGTTATCAATTCCCCTAATGATGTGGACATCCTCCAAGAGGGTCTCACCCAAACAAATGCTTGGTGCCAGAAATATAGCCTCAAATTGAATGCCCAAAAATGCATCATCATCCCCTTTGGGGAGAGTTATGTCCCCACAAATTATCACATTAATAACAAGGTCCTAATCATGCAATCAGCCGTGAGGAACTTGGGCACCCAGGTTGATAGCAAACTGACTTTTTACCACCAAATTGCCTCCATTGTAGAGAAAGCTTTCTACATGGTTCACCCTATTAGTAAAAGAACAAGTGGTTAAAATGCAGAATTTGAAAAAAAAACTATTTGATTGCACAAAAATAATCAGATTCATATTTGAGATACACTTAAATTAAAGATTTTCATTTACAAAAATGCATTAATGCTAGTTACATGAAGGAGCACAATCAGCCAAAGCAATTAACAAGTGTTTCTAAAGTAGTGCATTTAGATTCATTCCACAAGGGTTGCTTCAGTTGATTTTTTTGAATGTTTCAGGTGTTTTTAGGTTTGTTAGCCTGTTACTAGTTGATTCCATAAAGCAGGTACCATTTTTCAGAGATGTTTTGGAGAAAGCACTATGCTTGTTAACACTAAAGAGAATAATTAAAACTGATTCATTCATTACATACACATTTAATGAGAAAAGACAATTCCACTATAACATAACACTACTCAGACTCAAATTTTTATTTAGAAATAGAGGGTGCCCATCATTTAATCTAACCTTCCAAAATGTATTTTTATAGTCAGAAAGTTTTTTCAAGGTGCCATCTCTCAAGCATAATCTAACTACATCAGCTATGACAAAATATACATTCGTTTTCACTGCAACCCACTCTAGTGGGCTAGTACAAGGCATTGTTGGCATTGTGAAGCCTAACGGCATGTAAATGTTCATAAATATTCTGGAACAAGGCCTCAAGGCCGTATCCCTGCATTCTGTCTACTACAGGCATTTGAGGGGAGATCTATGCCTGGCATACAGAGCATTGTCAGACTCCACTCTGATGGACCTCCTGCATATCCACAAAACAAACAGTACCAGAATTACACATTCTAAAGACTTAAACCTTGCCTGTGATATAACTAGGACTGGTTGGAGAGATAGGTATGTATCCCGTCCATGGAACAGGCTCCCCATCCATGTGAAGCAGAGTTCCTCCCTAATCCAGTTCAAGTGCAACTTGGACAATTGGATGGGAAACCGGAAATTCATCCTTAGTTTGGCACCTATTTCTCTAATGCAAACAGGTAACCTGTAAATGGTTCATCTCCCAGACCCATGCTTACACTTATCAAGGGTATCAGAACTCTTCAGAGATTTGGGATGCATGGCTAGACTTAAAAGGACCCTTGTGGTCGTTAGCCTAGTAAACACCTATGAACCTATGGAAGAGCCTTCTTGTAATTTTTCCTATGTAGAATCTGTCACAATCATCATATCTTGCCACACATACCACTGCAGAAGTATCATAATCAAAATTATCTTTTATACTGTAAGTTTTGTCGAAAGGATTCACATTCAGAAAAAGACTTCCAATCACATTATAAATCCAGAACTTATCTGAAACAATCCAGTGTTAGTTTGTGATTTATTGTGCAATTGCTTAGTAATAGAAGATTTTATTTTGGTTTCTATTTAATTTATACTGTCTTTTTAAACTGTTTGTAGAAAGAAAGGGAATAGCTTGTAGAAAAGAAGATTTATATTTTGTTGTTTTACATCTGACCTTTACCATTTGTTGTTAGAAAGGGAAAGGTTTTAAGTAGCAAACTCTAGCTGTCCCAAGGGGCCTAGTCAGCTATAATTTCACACCAGCTGTAGAGATGACAATCCAGACCTTATCTGAAACAGTCATGTGTTGGTTTGTGATTTATTGTTTTAGTGTTTTAATAGGGATTAAAGATTGTTATGAGACCTGGGATTATTACATGTTCAGTAATAACACCAATACTGTAAATGATATACCTGTGACAATAGACAACCCTGGAACATAGTTGTTCGAGTGTATAGACCACCAACATCAAGTGCTGATGACTTATTGGAATGTGTACATTTCCTGCATGACACAATGAAAGGAAAAGAATAGTGTCGAAGGACTTACATTTACCAGAAACAGACCGAAATATATTGATTCAACAACATTAGTAAGGAAATTACTTACAATGTATGCTTATCAGGAACAACAATTGCTTCAGACTGTAAAAAAAAAGCCTACCAAGAATGGAAATGATAAGACATCGTCAATGTTAATGAAGAAATTACTGTTACTTCATGGCAAGTGCTAGCAAGACTGCAGACGTGCACTTGTAAAACCTGTTTTTAAGGGAAAGTGGAATAAGACAAAGCCAGAGATATACAGACCCATAAGTATACTTTCAGAATGTGGAAACATAATAGAGAAGGTTTGGTACTTACATATTATCGCAACCAGATTTTGTGACATCTTTTACTTTCTTAACGTTTACTAAAACAGCATCACTGAAGTGTAATATGGAAGGGTAGACTGTCAGAAAGTCTGCTGGGATATCGGTGGTGGTTTTAAAAACTATTAAGATTGATAATTTTAAAATTTGTGGGTAGCGTCCTTTAAAGACGTCAAACGTTGAATTCAGCGATCGCAGTGGTTGCGTGTGTATGTATGTTGGGCTGAAAGGACTGTAGGAGTTAGTGTACAATATTATACATACGCAGAGTTTAAACAACAAATTAGGTGCTTTCATACTGTGGAAAGGATTACTTTTGCTGCAGTTCTTGTGGCGAAGGATTATTTCTCAGCATTACCTTGTTCTTTTTGGATGTACTAAAGTATTATGAAGTTTAGAAACAGGTTTTCTGTGATGTTTTTGTAGTCTTAGGTAGGTTTATCATTGAAACCGCTGATAAAATAACAAAGGTTTGAAAACAGAGTTCCTCCTTTACCGACAGCATGTGAAAGGAACGCATTTGAAGTAGAATGGAACTTGCTTAACTGACATGAGATGCTGGTGGTAAAGGGGAAACCTATTTTCAAACCTTATTTTTTTAGCCGTTTCAATGATAAACCTTCCTAAAACCACAAAAACATTACAGAACACGTCTCTAACCTTCATAACACTGTATAGCTACTAAATGACCTAAACAGAAGCAACCAGCATTACTGCAAAAATCTGGTTGCGATAATATGTAAGTACTGAAGGTTTTTTTAGATAAATTATCAGAACTAAAAAGGCTAGGTCTTGAAACCATATATTGGCCATGCATATGTTGAAAATAGATCTATAAACACCTGTAACATAATGTTCTATAACAATATAATAACAATGAAAAATTGTGCTGTGATGTAATTTATATTTATTTATTTATTTTACATTTGTTGACCACGGAAATCCATCTGGGCACAAACGCTCCTTTTCAGAGGAGGGCCCAAGGAGAAAAACTCCAGTACATGCAGTACAAAAATCTAAGTTATATAACATCAACAATGTTAGGCAGAATACAATTAAAATACATTTTACAATGTCAAAATACTTAAGATAGCAGCTCTCCATAAATTAGTAAAGCTTCTTATAGTAATTACATTCTATGCAGATATAATAAAATAACTATGCAGTAGGATAGCTATCAGAATACAGTGCTGAGTTATTTACAAAGGGTGCAAAGCAAAAGGTTGATTCAGTTATGAGAGATAAATTAAATGAGTGGCAAAGGAGTTAAGACAGGCATATGTAACAGGTGGACAGAGTGACAGTTGGTAAGAGTAGATGAGAACAGAGGTATAGTAGAAGAGGAGGAGCAAGCAAAGATGTTATACTTATCCTGTTATACTATGTAGACTTCAACATTTGTTAGGGTTATACACTAAACACTGATCGATATATTACAACAACTAGGTATTGATGTAACTTTGGCAGGATGGACAGCTGCATGGCTTACAAGTAGGGCATGGAAACTGTCATACAGCAGTTTGGCAGGTGAAATTCTAGGCTCTGTCCTAGGCCCTTACTTGTTTACATTTTGTCTTTCAGCTTTATCTTTTTCATCTGAGGTGTCCTACAGTCTGTATTCACATGACTTGAAAATGAGCAAACTGATGACATGTATTACAGACAGGGCATTGTGTGCAAAAAAAAAAAAATGACTTGCTTAAATGACCATTTGGGCACAAAAGAATAATATGATGATAAATACATCAAAAAATAAGCATAAGAGATTTGTAGACATACATTGAATGGTAAATACTTAATACTGCACACAGTGATTGAAACTGTACATTTATTTAACGACCTGGGTATATAGATAGATCCAGTTTTGACTTTTTCTAATCATATTGGTTAACGATATTTATAGAACTACATATTATAGAAAAAGTTTATAAAGTCTAGGAAATCAGAAATGATAAAATCTTTGCTTGATCATTGCATTAGACCCAAATTAGAGTATGGAATAACAATATGAAAACCTTATAAAAAACAAGCATGAGTAAATTGGAAAGAAAATGGCAGAAATATACCAAGGGCATCCATGGATATGAAACTTTAAGTTATTATGAAATACTGAAATAGCTGAAATTGTACAATGCCCAGTAAAGACATTTAATAGGAGACCTTAGTCAGGTATATAAGGCATTTAGAGACACATACCTCTAGGAATGTTTCGGGTTTTCAAAAAGTAGTAGAGAATCATCAGACAACGTATATAGAAAGGTCCGAATGGACGGATGATAAGTCAGCAACAAGGGAGGGTTTTATTGCTGAAATTGAATTCTTCCTCAAGTCTTGGTGAGTACCTTCATGAGGTGGACCCCGTTTTTCTCAAATTCTCACCAAGACTATACCGATATGTAGACTGTATTTTATACATCATATATCATGGACAGAAGTAGGTCAAAAATAAAAAAAAGATAGCTGTGTGCACAAGCCCTAGGATTAAAAAAATTGCCCAATCCTGGTAGGCATCTGGAAAAAATGACAGAGTGGAATCTTCAAAATATGGAAACATTCCTACAATGTGGCTAGGCGAGGCCCAGGGGGAGGATGCCCCTCCCTCATTGTAAAGGAAAGTAGCAGTCCACAAAAATCACAAAAACCGATAGGCCAAAAAACAGCCATAAAGATGAGAGACTGGACTATTGAGGATAAGAAAGAAATTATGTATTGTTACTATTATGCAAACCCCCAGAATTTACAGACACAAGATATACGAAAAGATTATGAGAGAAATTAGAAGAAAGAAAAATACTTCCACAAGAAAAACTGTCAGAAGCCTCAAATAAAAATGTGTGTTAATTAATACAACAGATTTGTGAAAAACATAATATAGACCAAGAAACTTCGATCTGTTTGGAAAAAGAAGCATTTCAGGAAGTGCAAAAATATAAGCAACAAAATCTAGAGTCTTTGAAAAGTATAGAAAAGAAATATGGACATGGAAAAGAGAGCGATTTGATATGTTGCAATATTTATGCAAAGTCGAAAGCCAAATTAATCAATACAAAAAAGGCAGCAACAAAGATATTCAAAGAGAAGTACAGGCAAAGGCATCCAGATATGGAAAATTTCACAATAAAACTAATATCACAAAGAGGAACTGTAGAAAAGAAGATTAGTAAAGTAGAAGTTAAAAAAATAGAAGTGGAAGTTATGGAGTACCTGAGAAGTGAAGGATTTGGTGTAGAAGGTCTAACACAGGTTACATCACAGCATGATGGAACTAGTCCTCAAGTAAGGAGAAACAGGAAGATCAGGAGAAATCTGAAGAAGAAATATAGACATGAAAAAGAAAAAGAGATTTAATCTGATGTAATATTTATGTAAAGGAGACAGCAAAACTAACCAATGCAAAAAGAGCAGCACCAAAGATATTTGAAGAGAAATACAGGCAAATGAATCCAGACATGGAAAACTTTACAATACAAAAAATAAGAAGACAAAGAGGAAAAGAAGATTAGTAATGGAGATGTTAAAGAAATAGAGGCTGGGGTTGAGTGTACCTGTGAAGTGAAGGATTCAGTGTAGAAAATCTAACACAGAAAGCACCACAGCAGGATAGAAAAATGGACATCCAAATTAAGGAGAAACCAGTGGCATGGGAAGCAACAGGTCAGTTGCCACATGAGGATATTTTGGAGACTTTAACATGAAACCAATATAAACGCTCACTTGAAGCTGGACAGCAAGGGAAGGAACAGGAAACTGTGGAAATACTGATGCAGTCAATGTTGAGGAGTGATAGGCCAGTGAGTTCCCATATGACAGAGCAACAGATGACACAGGATGAAATTGAAGAGAATGTGCCACAGGAAGATGCTATAGAGCTTTCTATAGAATGCCCGCAGGAAATGGAGAACAAAAAATGTGCCCTCAGTTTGGAAGAAAATGAGCTAAGAGAAGAGTTGCTTGATTTAATAGAGATAAATAGACATATTAAGATCAACGAAAGAAATAGAGTGCAGAAGCCAATAAAACCCAAAAAGTGAGAAGTTTGATAAAACAAAAGAACACAGTAATTAGGACTGTAGATAGAGATCCATGTGATATAACAGACATAAACAGGATATATTACTCTGCAGCTTAATTAAAAACAGATAAAATTCTACCACAAGAACACAGGGTAGTGAGGGAAAGGAGGGGGATAAATTAAATACCATCATGGAAGTATTGAACAGAGAAAACTATAAAGCAATTAAGCCAAGAAGTGTTACTGTTAAAAGATTGTAGAAGAGGGAACAGATCAACAAAAATACTCAGAAAGATAGAAGTGATAAAATCAATGCCCAGTATTATAACAGATCAGGATTTCTCATACACTATCATAAATAATAAACTAAAAATATGAGCACAGGGTGAAAAACCTAGAAGATATATGAATAAATATAAAGGAAAAGTACAAAATAAGCAATTTACTGATGACCCAAACAAGTTTTATAAAGAATTGGGAAACAAGGTAAAAGGAATTGAAAAACCACCAAAAAAACTACCAGCAGCTGAAGCAAATTGCTAGCCTGCTGTGGTGACTAAAGCTGTTTGCTTAATTATTTCTTTTTCTGGCTGGAAGAAGGACTGACCATGAGACCAATAGTTTATTCCATGGTTAAGCTGAAAATGGCACCCCTTTCTTGGGGAAGACCAGCAGTAATTGCCAGTAAACACTACTAGCCTACAAAAAGTTACTTTTTTGACAGAAAAACACAACAAGAACACTATAAACACTATGCCAGCACCGTAAAAGTGAAACAAACACAATTTTTCCACAGAAGAAACTGTTTTTAGTTACTTTACACCACTTTTAAATTGACAGAAGAAAAACAAATGCTCTGTTTAAAAGTATATTACAATCTCAAGACAGTCAGTTAAAACAAACACTTTTAGCTTTAAAATAAATTTCCTGAAGAGGAAAGTAATAAAACATCAACAAAATTAAGAAAATATATACTTTTCCCCCCAAGGGGAGCTTATCTTCCCTGCAAAGGAAAGCACAAGCCAACCATCGATCCACAAAAGCCTCAGAGTAGCATACTCTTTGGTGTCAGTAAATCTCTGTAGGGCTTTGTGCCCAAACTTTTCTTTTAGTCAGCTCAGCTCAAGCTACCTGACAGTTTAGGCACGTGGAAGGTACCCTGAAACTTTGGAAGCTGGCTGAACATTATATCCTTGGCAGGATTTAACCCATGCAACTAAGGCTACACACACAAAAGTTGCCTGTAAAATAACTTTTAAAGGAAGACTCAATAAACCTGCAGGAAAGATTGTCTACACTGTCAGCATGGTTAAGAAAATCATGGTATTTCAATTAACATATATTTCATTAAAATGCTGTAATGGAGAACAGAGGAAGCAAACCATTATAAGGACTGAAGCACAGTAATAGACAGAAACAGGTACATGTTCTGAACATACTTCTCAGCTGTCCAGATTTTTATAGAATTTACAGATTTTTTACTTATATATTTGGACTATTTCTCGTAATATTTGCGGTTTTCTGTCAAATCAGTGAGAACAGAATTCACTAAATAATGAAAGATAATAGAGTTTCAGACTCCATATCCTTCAGAAAATGTACAGTAACACAAACTATTGTATTCTGGCAACTTTCTAGGTTTATAACAGCAATATTTTAAATTTGTCCCTATTTCTGGACCTTAGTTCTCCTCATTATTTTTGGCTTTGTCCAGATTTCTTGTGCTAAGGGATTGACAGGCATGGCTCTGAACAATAGGCCAAGTAGACTGCCGTGTAGCATTTAAAGATACATAACCTCAGGTGACCAAAATCTGCTACAGCCATGTGCAAGCAGGTTACTTTTGTAGTGCTATTGCTTCCATAGGACATACTGTATCGGTATGTGAGTGCGCAGTTAATCCATACAAATGCAAAAGGCATTAAAAGGACAGAGAAACGTAGCTACTCCATTGAGAAGATTACATTCCAAAAGAATTGTTCCTATGAAGAAACGTTAAGGATGCCAAATAACTACAATTTCTCCTACAGAATTTAGAGGAGAAATGATTCTAGTATGAAAATCACATGGAGACAAAAACTTGTTTAAAGAATTTGAACTAATTACAGTACCATAGAACAAAAACCTCAAAAACCATACCCAAGATTAAGAAGGATCTAAAGAGAGAATATGTAAATATGGCTTAACTGTGGGGTAGTTGGTGGTTGAACTTGACTTATATAGAATTGACAAAGGAGTTAAGGGTCAATTCATTCAAAAATATATTATGGAAAAAGAAAGAAAGAAAACAAGGAAAGCATATATGTGGACCCATAGGGTTTCATGTGCTTAACAGGCCCTATGCCTGCAAGTATGTTTATTAGCTATGAATGTCACAGGCTTAAAGATTAAGCTCCATCCTAGGTATGATAGTATCAGACATCACATAGGAGGTGGACAGCAAAATCAGCTTGCATGTAGATGACAGCAAATATTACCATGGTAGTCACAGATGGGGTGACCCGTTTCTAGAGAAGACTTGCATCATTTGTGAGATACCAGGTGGAGATTAATGTAGAAATATGCAATATGATCTGTTATGATGGAAGGAATCCAGGGACAGCAACCTACTTTGGATGGTCGACTATAAGAAAGACACACAACAAAATGTCACAAAATATTATTCACCATAAGAGTGATGAATGCAATGCAAGGTAGTGAAAAGACATTGACAAAAGCCAGCAGGATTCTGAAATACAGAGTTTGTGGGTTAGAATAAAAAGATGCTGAGGTGTTTCTTGAAGTATAAAATGATACTGTAGGGCTACACTAGAGGTAATATATCTAGCTCTGGTAGCCATGAAGAAAATAGGTTGGAGTGCAATGCAGAGCAGAATAACTCAGATATAAGAAGATATTTATTTGAGCATGTGTACAGCAGAAGGAAAAAGGGCTATGTCTGGTATGTATTGCTCATTTAAGATAATTATGAATTCAAACAAACTTAATTTATTTCACATGAAAAATGGCAGGATTCTAGAATGCACTGAATCAGAGTAGGATGGGTTGCAAGTCACCTTAAAGTTTCAGGGATATGTGAAATACAGCATAAGCAGCATACAGGTGTGTGTATAGTACACACGTATGTTAATGTGATTTGGTGTAGAATGTTTGCAGACTGTACTAAGCTTACATTTGTTTAAATTGAATTGAGTCTCTATGACACAGCACATATTAGACAGTATCTGCCAACATGTTTTAAAATAATGTCATAAAGAGTATTTGAACTACATGCAACAAAACAATGCACTAATGTTTTCATTTCATAAAGAAGTTTACTTAAAAATTTAAAATGATTAGACTTTAAATAAGCATGTCCACAAAATAACACTCTGCAGACTAAAGTAGCAGAATTAAAATAACTGATGCATGTCTTATATCATGTATTAAGCAACAGGCAATCATTTATCACCACAGAAGAAAGCTGAAGTTGCCTATAATAATCTGTAAGTCAAGTATTCACAGGACAGTGACCTTTTAAATTTTTTTGTTTTTCTTTCGGCTTTTCCCGGTTCGGTGTCGCCACAGCGGAACTCTGGTCTGCTAATGACTGGCAGTCAATTTTTTATGGTGCCAAGGTGCCAGCCCAATGCCTAACCTTCAAAGAAGGCATGCCCATTCATGCATGTCTTTCGAACACCACTCGACCGCAGGGAGGACATGCAGACTAAACACAGAAGGCGCTCCAGCTGAGAATCGAACAGGAGAACCTCTTGCTGTGAGGCGACAATGCTACCGCTGCACCACCACGGCTTACAATGCCCTTTTAAAATAATAAAAAAAATATCAAGTGATCAACTATATGATCCCAGTTATTCTTTTTAGGGATAAAATATAATTACCGACCATGAGTGGGCAAGGCCAATGTATAACCAAATGGGATATGTTATTCTGAGCTCAAAAAAGGAAACCTGGCTAGGCTTCAAATGTCCAGCAAGGGCAGCTGGCCATTACTTAACTATGAACCTGTGAACTTATAAAAAAAATATATTGCCCAGAAATCTGTTGTGCTATGCTTTTCTAGGTTTAAATTCTGAAGTTTTTGAGATGGAATGTAGATGTGTGCACCATTAAACTAACTCTCTCTCTCTCTCTATATATATATATATATATATATATACATATATACATATTTAATTCTTTCTGATTTATGAATCAAGCTTCAGCCAGTCTCTGAAAGTCATCACAAGGAATCTCTGCCATGTTTTAGTCTCTCCCTGTAAGAACATTCTGAGGCTAAACAGTCTGCAATTGTCTTACTAGATTACAGAGTAATGTAAGCTGGCATCAGAGCTGGTCTGACATCCTTCAAGCAGGAATACCATACTGCCAAGTTACCTTAAAATCATCATACATGATCCTATAAAGTTGTCATCACTTTTCCAAGCTGTTATTTTTACCAAGTTTTATTCCCTGTTCTCTTCTCTGAAGCATTTCAACAGACATGTCCTTTTATTGTACTTAAGTTTAATTTAGACATTGAAAAAAATCAATATAAACATTTACCCACTTTTGCAGCCCTTGACAGGTTCTGCTTTCTGTCAGTTCTTCTTTTTATGGTATTTGCACAGTGCCTGGGTCTGTTCCCAGGATGGAATGGAAACTCAGCTGATTGACTAGCACTCTTTATGGGCTGTAACAGTCCCTAAAGAAAAATGTAGTCAGTACTAAACATGTAGCCATCTGCACAACTTAAAGGGGAAGTAATGGCTTGAAACTATGACAAATAACTTCTTAACTCTTTCCTTTTCAGCAGTTTCAGGCCAAGATATGAAAAGTCCAGAACTGGGGTGTATAGACAGAAAAAATGGGGGCATGCACTTGATCAAGTCACAGTTACCTTCCATTTATTATTAATTCTGTGTTTTAGGTTGGTGCACATGAATTTTTACACTGATGACATCAGCATTACCAATACCTGTTCAAATACTATTAAGCAATGCCACACATGCAAAGAATACAGAAAATACATAATTTTTGACACAAGTACTGCACTAGTTGTATTTAAATGGCACTTCCTATTTATCATTAATGCATTACATTTGGTCACAAGCTTGTTATTAAATGGTCTGCTGGCAGTGTACATTGTTAGCATGGAACTAAGCAAAAGAATACCAAAGCACTAGGCCGCAAATACCAGAACATTAGGACGGAACGTAACTGTCAGCATTGTAAATATTTACCTAATCTATACAGATGGAACATAATCAATAGTATTATAAATACTTACCATAATATATAAGGTTACAACCTAAGTATTACATATTTAATATACATCCCACCTCTAACCATATACTAGAATGGTAAAATCTATAACCTAATTGTAAGAATTTTTCTTGGTTACTGTACTGTTTCTGTCACTACTTAGTAAAGTGCAATGTCTTCTAACTGTTTTTGCTTGGGCTACTTATGTGCCTTGTGAGGCTGCTAATAACCTCTATCAAACTTTCATATAAAATACTAATCGCTGTGGTATAGTGGGACAGAGTCCTGATTATGATACTGGTAAATGAAGTTAGAATTGGGCCATAGGCTCTGAATGAGGTGGCCAGAGAAATGCAGGAAGTCAACATCTTATGCCAGCTTACCTATAAATGGGGTGAGGGACTGGAGGTCTGTTTGGTTACCTGACACTAGACAGCAAAGGAGCATCAGTGACAAAGATCTGCCAGGAAAGGAGGGCATTGGTTTGGTTCTTTGAAACTGGTAAGGGTAGCTTCCTCTGCATGTGTGTGTGTGAACATGCATGTGCAGGTTTGCATGTTGGAGGATCTCTTGGTGATGTAGGTGCTCACATTAGGGCTAAAACAAGAAGTGTTCTGGCTGTCCAAAGTTAAGCAGGACATTTGGCATAGCCTTGGGAGTTGGGAGGGCTGAGAAAGGCAGATTATTATTGGTGTCACACTAGCTCTTCAAAACACCTTGGACAACTAGCCTGGACAGTCTGCTGAGGAGGTGGACCTGCAGCAAAGTTGTGCTCCTCATATGGTTATGACACCAAATAACCTTCCTGCCTGCTTGAATATTGACACTCCCCATTCAGGTCTTCTTGATTCAGTGCCCACATTGCAGCTGCTAGTGTATGAGTGTGTAACACTACAGGTGAGGTCAGGAGGTGGTGAAGAAAAAGGAACCCAGAAAAGAAAAGAAAAAAACTTTCATAACTAATCTTATGTAACAACAACCATTCTTTATACATGTTAATATCTTGCTGAATCTTTTGTACTGTATCACTAATGTTATACTCCTGGACACTGGCTGAAATAGGCCCAACCAAATCTGTCAACTACCCTTTACCAAACATAATAAATAAATAAAAATATTGGTTTGAGAAGTAAGAATAAATCTTTTCATGTCACAGCACTATAGCTGAATATCACTCTTTGGACCAAATTGTTTAATGGACATACAGAAGTATCTGCAACCTTGTTCAGTTTCAGTACAGTAAGTTATAATAAAGTATGGAGTCATGCATGGAATACAGGCAACAGGAGAATTTATGTTTGCTGCTCTCTGAGCCCTTTGTTCTGCCTAAGTGCACAGCGGCCAGTAAAATTAAAGGTAGCATTACCAGTGAGTGAGACATAAGGGCAGCACCGGCGATTTTGTTTCTTGTGCACGGCATGAGGAGCAACGTTCACTAATCAGCATAGTTGGACATGCAGTGTGATGAGAAATCATTGTGGTACTAATCCATCAGCCTCATCAGTGTACTTTAGAAGTAAATATGTCATTTACAAAATCCATTGTCATAAATGCATTCCCTGAGGATGACCAAATTGAAGTATGTCCAGACAGATTTGTTACATTTACTTTCACAGCCAAAAGAAGGTGGAGACCTCCAATTCACCTAAATAAGTATCAATAACTCAAAAACAAAACACTTTGGCATAGGTTATGTTTGCTTAAGGGTCTTATTTTAGCAAAGTATGATTCATCAAATAAAGTTCAATGAACCACATCAAATTAGGTTCAATATTTGCAGTAGTTTTGTATCAGATACTGCATTCTACTTCTTATTTCTTTTTTGTTATGAGTTAGCAGCGACGTGTTTCTTTTTTAGATATGCAAATTATTTATTTGTCGATTTTCTCTCAACTCTCTCTCTCTGACAGAGTTCAACACCAGCATATGGCCGTAAGACATTTCCCTTTCCTCACAATTATGATTTAATGTGTTGTGCCTTGAAATAAACAATTGCTCCATCCTCAGTGTTTCTATTAAAGTTTCATAATAGGAGAATATTTCCTTATGACTGCATCAGATTATGAGAGGTAAGCTTGTGGATACCCATCCAGTCTTCTTACAGTTTTAGATTGTGAGTTGTACTGCTTAACATGCACAGGAAGTTTAAACCAGATGTCTGAGTGGTGCTGAGGTTATGAACCTCTCCCTCCACCAGGTTTCATCTGTTAATGAAGACTGAGACCCTCTAGTTCTAGCATTTGCAATAAAGTTAATCCAGGGCATCAATTTAAATTCAGTGATGTTGAACAGGTGAGGAATAATAGCAGGGGAGGACCTCTGGACACCTTTTTGGAGTATCGAGAATTAATGTGGCAGCTAAAATGTAATGCTAATTTCCCCCCAGGGCTTAATGAAACTGTTAGTCTTTCTAGTTATCTTAAACTGAAAGCAGATTTTCACATATGAATGCAAATAAGTAAATGTTTTTTAATACGAGTTTTTAGTATTTTCCACTATTGTTAGAATTTTGGATGCATTAATGTTGTTTGTTAGAATTATGTGCCTCTGCTGCTAATATGATGTATTTGGTATTGGGTTTTAACATTTTAAAATAAGTTCTTACCTTAATTGTTTAATTAAATAAAAAAGCCATGTGATTATTTTGTATATAAAGGAAATTACCTAGTTAGTCATGTTTTCCGATGAAGTCAAGCTAACAGCAGACGAAAGCGCTAAAATAAAGAGTTTGTGTTTGCCTGTGAGCCATTTTGCTCTTTCGATTGTGTATTATTAGTTTTGTTTGTGTTTCAGTTTATTGGTTATGGTTGGGTAAGAGGGGCAAACTGTCCTGGGCACAAAGTGTTGGGGGGTGCAATCAGCTGATCCTGATAGTCCTTTATCTACTACCGGCTTTTAAAAGCTGGTACTGCATTTGCGATCAAGCCTAAGTGCTGTATAATTCTGTGTGTAGTCTAATCTGTAGCAAATGCTTGCTGCATTGTAATTTTATTTATTTATTTTTTAATACATGAACGCAATAATGCTCTGTGCTGGCAGGGTATAAACCGTAGTAGCTGCTTGCTACATTTGAAGCAAACTGTTTTCTATAGTTTAAAAAGAAGATTGTTTTTTTAAACTAAAACATAACCGCTGTAGTTTTCCATGCAGGCAGGGTACAAAATGGAGCAAATGTTGCTACATTTGTAGCAAATGGTTTGCTACAGTTTAAAAGTAATTTTTTTTGCTTTTTACCAAAATATGTTGAAGGAGGGTTGGGAGCACAGCACTGAAATGGGACCTGAATGGCAGGAGTGGGGGGTGGGTATCATGTCATGCATCTGGCCACCCCTTTTTTTTTGCTCTTAACTTGAAGAGAGTAAGACTCTGGTTCATAGTACTGTCCCAGGCCCTGGTTGAACCAGCTATGCTTCTGGGGACATACAGCATTTTACCCTGCTTCTGCAGCAGGTCAGCTATGCACCCACCCCCTTTGGACTATGACCCCCAATAGTGAGGTGTCAAGCCTGTACAAGGGATCATTGCAGAACATGTTCTCAGAGCTACTCTTCCACCAAGGATAGTAATGCCTATCTTTTTCTCTGATCTGTCACTTGAGCCCCTAATCAAACCCAGATTGACTGGCTTGTGTCAAGGCTTTATCTCCTCTATGCCACAAGAATGGGCCTGCAAGGAGCACTCCACTTGCTGACGGCACTGAGTGCTGTCAAAGTGGTAAAGCCATTTGTGTTTCCTTAAGGGTTTCTGTATTTCTAATGAAGCTAGAGGTATCTTTCTTTCTTTTTTTTTTTTTTCAAAAGATCAGTAACTGAACAAATGAGCAGTAGCGATTCTTATTTATTTAGTTTTTTTATTAAAGACCTTGTTTATGGTAGACAGAAGTGAGTGGAACGTGATTATCGACTTGTTGGTGGAAGGGTGACTATCCGTGTTTACCTGACTTTCAGTTCCTTGGAAATCACTTCCTACCTGAGTGAAAACATTGTGTGCAGAAGCCCACAGGGCACTGTTTTAGAGAATGTCTCCATTTCCCAATGTTGTACAACAATGGAGTTGGCATATATACGTCTGACGGTGAGGGTAGTGCATGTATACTTGTCTGTCATGTGGGGGGGATCTCCTTTCAGTCTGTGTCATTGAAGTAAATGGCACATACATGTCTTGATTAATTGTGACTGCAGAAGTGATTTCCAAGTGATTCACAATGGAAGCATGAATGGTATGTTTCAAGAAGTAACTAAAACAGTATAAGAAACTTCTCTGTGTGGAATATTTTCAGTCCATATATTTCTAGTTAACCACTGCATATTAATCAGATCAGACAATAGTAGTAGAAGTAGCGAACGTAAACTCGTCAAGTCAAAAAGTAATAATAGAAAATATATAATTCTACAGTATTACTAAGTATTTGAAAGTAATCCAAGCAAGGCAGGCAGTCTGTTTCCAGTCGAAAATCTTTTATTAAGTACACAGACAAGTGATCCAAGTAAAACAAAAATAGAGTAATAATTTCCTCACAAGCTTTCTAAATATATATATACTTTTTATCAGGCATGGGAGTGGTTTATTGTGCTGTAAAACAAAGTGCTATTGGTACACATGTTAAATTCACATTCCTTCCCCCATCAGTGTGACATTCGAGCTGGTCCTGCCCTACCTAGTAGCTGTCATAATAATAATGTACTTTAATGGTACATCTTATTTAACCAAATTATTAAGTCTGTGATTTTATACAAGGCAATATACTACATGGCTGGAAATATATCAACCTTAGTTCATTTTGCGATCAAAAATTATATATAAATATATACATATACATTTTGCATGTAAAAATCAGTTTCTATTTTCATAACCTATTGTTAACAAAGATCGCTTTCGTCCTTCTAGACTTCTTCAGGTCTGTGTACAAGAACCCTAAAAACCTATATAATTGTATAATTAGTTAGTATTGTCATTACCATCATTTTGAATAAAGTAGAAAAAAGAGAACCAGAAAAAAGTAAAAAAAATATATGTATGATGATGGAGACAAAATATACACTTAAATGTCAAATGATTTAAAATGGTATTTAAAACCAATTTGTAGAAAAAAATAAAATAAAATACAGTTAGTCATGTAAACAATGTGGCAATTTTCTAAGTTCCAGTGCACTTTTAATTGAACAGTAGTAGTTTAGTCCAGGCTTTCTAAAAGAGTTCAGCTTTAATTGCCACGTGAGTTCCTGTTTCTCCAGAATATTCGGGATGTCTCCTTCAAGATCACCCATGTCTATGCGATCCAGGATCTGGAACTTAAAACCTGTGTGTCTTTTATGAAGAGAAAGGTGTTTGGCTAGTGCATTATTTTTACATCCAGAGCAGATTTCTGACAGATGTCATGAAATCCTTCGCTTGAGTTTATTTACAGTCTTGCCCACATAGAATGCATCACATTCATTGCACTGTGCCCTGTAAATTACTTTTTTAGTGTTACAGTCACCCCCTGCACTGGTTTTAATGATCTTCTTTAAATAAGGGCAATAAAAACTATCACCTTACTGTATAAATATACAAAATGTACAATTAGTTTCACATCTTTTAGTGCTTTTCTCACATGGTCTAGGTTTAAATTCAACAAAATTTCTAATATTCCTGGCCTTCCTATAAACAAATGATGGGGCTTCACCTAAGATGTTAATCAGAAAAGGGTTTCCTGTGACAATGTCCCAGTTTTCTTCAATAATATTTTTGATACTGTGATAATCCAAAGTGTATGTCAGGATGCAGCTATTTTTGCATTTGTTATTCTCTGTGGGATTACTTAACATTTTTCTACTCAGGAGGTTGAGTGAAGGTGCTTCAGTCCTTTTCAGTTCTATAATGGGTTCCAGGATGTTTTTTAACATCTGACTTTCATAGCCTCTCACTAGAAAATCATTTTCTAAGTTGTTCAGGTTTCTCAAAAATGGTTCCATCTCTGTGGTGATTCGAGCTAATCTATAGCCTTGTGATTTCATTACATTATACTTGGTTTTTGTAGGATGTAGACTTTACTGTGGAGTAATAAGTTAACCCTCGTTGGTTTTCTGAATAGATCAGTGGTGATTCTGTTATTGTTGATGTCCTTGGAAATCTGCATATCTAAGAAAGTGGTTGAAGTACAGCTATGGGAAGAGGTAAACTTCAGGAAGGGGGTTGTTTGATTGAGGTAAGTGATAAAATCTCCAAGCTGCAAGGTGTCACCTTCCCACACAATAAAGACATCGTCAATAAAACGTAAATAGCATGTGATATGTTGCATATAGTCTGTGTTGTTTAACACAAAGTCCTCCTCCCATTTGCCCAGGGCTATGTTAGCTATGCTGGGAGCCATGGCAGCCCCCATTGCTATACCAGTTTTTTGTTTGTAGTGTTTGCCATTGAAAGTAAAGAAATTGAAGTCCAGTACAAGATTAATGAGCTTGCTTAACTTTTGAGTTGTGCCTGTGTACCCTGATTATGTTTCTTAAAAGACTCCATAGCCACTGTTATACAGTAATTGTGAGGGAGCACTGTGTACAAGGATTCCACATCAATAGTTACCAAAATACTGTTAGCTTCCACTGTAATGTTTTTTATTTTCTTGAAAAAAGAAGCAAGAAGAACACACTTCACTTTAGTGGGTTGTTTTGAGACTTCGGGGATACCACGGAGATTACTTGTTTTTTGTTGGTACTTTGGTTTCTGAGACCAAGGTTTTTGTTCCGTTAAAGGATCCCTGAATTGGTGTGGAATTTCAGCATTTTAAGACATGGATAATGACAGGCTAAAAGATTTACTAACTGTACCTATCTGGAATGATACAGAAGCAGATCAGATACAAATGGATACAGAAAATGGACAGGGAAGAATGGGCCTAGAAAATATGAATTCAGAGACTTTTTCTAAACTAGAAAAGCAACTGAAACGCATGCAGGGTCTCTACTGGGAACACATTTATTTACAACAAAGCATAGATAAGAAGAGACTACCCCGGGGACTTAGATTGAACAAAAGACCAATGTGGAAAAATATGGATGATTCACTTTCTAAGGAATGGGAAGATATTTTAGAGGATGCCAGCTACAAACTTATTCGTCTGCTAGTAAGAAACAACCTTAGTGTGCAGGAAGCTACAAAAGCTGACATCACATCTTTAAAAACAACATTGGAAAATGAGAACCACAATAACCTAGATGCTAAATTTGAGCTACTTAAAGAAAGAGTGAAAGGATATGAGCAGTCCATTAAAGAAAGAAAGATTAATAAAATGAAACGAGATCAACTGGACAAAGATGATCCTGGGAGACTTACTAGGAGGTAGAATAATAATATCAACAACAACAGGAGAACCAACAACAGACAAGGTTCTAGTTATTACAGGGGATATAAGAGAAAATATAACCGTGCCAGCAGACCTCAACAGGATTTTCCCAGGGGAGATCCTCGCACGAAACCAGACAGGGGCACAATACAGGACCACCAGGAGTCTGCCCCTCCAACATCTCATTCCCCACAATCCCAATCCCCTCTGGCTATCAACACTCTGCAGAAGCCTTTGACATCACAGAAGGATCAGGACAGGAACATAAGCCACAGCAGCAACCAGAACCGACAGAGAGTTCTACAGGACGAATTACAGGACTACCAGGACAATCGGGACCACAGACAATCCAGCTACCAGGAGCAGCAACACCATCACAGAGACCAGTTTCTTCAGGAAGACCAATATTAAAAGCACAGACATCAACCACCACACCAATACCAAAGCCAGCACCAGTACCAGAACAAGAACGACGACCACCACCAGAGCCCCAGAGCTTGTCCCTCTTACCAGGTCCCCCCATACCACAGCCACAGCAAGGAATACTTCTACAACCCACCAAGATTCCAGAAAGCAGAGGAGGAATTCCAGAGGTCTTATACTCTATCCACAAACTTCCAGGGAGACAGGAGAACAAAACAGTGGACAGGGGTGAGGGAAATACAATACCTGGGCAATCCCGATTGGAACCTCGACTACAACCCAGGTCTCAGGCTCAGACAGAGGAAACAGCCACAATAACAGGTACAATAACAACAACAACAGGCACCATAATAACAGGTGCTCCACTTACCTGGAACCACTCTGTTAAAGCACTGACTGAAGAGGAAAAAAGTGTGTTGTCCAAAGGACTTACTTTTGTACCAAGCTGCAGGAGTGAGGTTGCTCAAGTACTGATAGACCTTAAAATGTTTGTGAGGAAGCTCAACTTAAGGGTATAGTTTCATGGCAAAAGTAATGACACTGAAAATAAGCCTATTGATGAAAGTATAAAAAGGCCTAGCAGCTATTGTCCACCACTACGTCAAACACTAGCTGCTTTCGAAGTGAAATGTGAGATGGATATCAGGAAACTGCTTAAAAACCTCCAAAGAAAAAACTTTATAACTTAACACAGGGAGAAAGAAAAGCATTGCTTGAGCTAGGCAATGATAAATCCAGGCGTGTAATGAAGGCAGACAAGGGAGGAGGTATACTTGTGACTGATACCACTAGCTACAACCAAAAGATAGAGAACATGCTGGAGGATAACAGATTTTATGAGTTATTTACTACGGATGACATAAAAAGAGCATATGATGTATGGAACACTAACCTCACCACATTATGGGAAGAAAAACTTATCACTGAAAATCTTTATAATTATTTATGGACCCCATGCCCATGTTTACCTTACTTTTTTGGAATACCAAAGCCACACAAGAACAGAGAAGACCCACCTTATAGACCGGTGGTAGCAAGTGGAGGTTCCCTTACTGAAGCCACAGCCATTTACCTTGATTACTTGCTGAAACCTCTAGCAGAAAAGAATAAGTCACACATAAGAGATTCAATGGATTTTTTGAAGAAAATAAAAAACATTACAGTGGAAGCTGACAGTATTTTGGTAACTATTGATGTGGAATCCTTGTACACAGTGCTCCCTCACAATTACTGTATAACAGCGGCTATGGAGTCTTTTAAGAAACATAATCAGGGTACACAGGCACAACTGCAAAAGTTAAGCAAGCTCATTAATCTTGTACTGGACTTCAATTTCTTTACTTTCAATGGCAAACACTACAAACAAAAAACTGGTATAGCAATGGGGGCTGCCATGGCTCCCAGCATAGCTAACATAGCCCTGGGCAAATGGGAGGAGGACTTTGTGTAAAACAACACAGACTACATGCAGCATATCACATGCTATTTACGTTTTATTGACAATGTCTTTATTGTGTGGGAAGGTGACACCTTGCAGCTTGGAGATTTTATCACTTACCTCAATCAAACAACCCCTTCCTGAAGTTTACCTCTTCCCATAGCTGTACTTCAACCACTTTCTTAGATATGCAGATTTCCAAGGACATCAACAATAACAGAATCACCACTGATCTATTCAGAAAACCAACGAGGGTTAACTTATTACTCCACAGTAAAAGTCTACATCCTACAAAAACCAAGTATAATGTAGTGAAATCCCAAGGCTATAGATTAGCTCGAATCACCACAGAGATGGAACCATTTTTGAGAAACCTGAACAACTTAGAGAATGATTTTCTAGTGAGAGGCTATGAAAGTCAGATGTTAAAAAACATCCTGGAACCCATTATAGAACTGAAAAGGACTGAAGCACCTTCACTCAACCTCCCCAGTAGAAAAAATGTTAAGTAATCCCACAGAGAATAACAAATGCAAAAATAGCTGCATCCTGACATACACTTTGGATTATCACAGTATCAAAAATATTATTGAAGAAAACTGGGACAAGGAAACCATTTTCTGATTAACATCTTAGGTGAAGCCCCATCATTTGTTTATAGGAAGGCCAGGAATATTAGAAGTTTTGTTGAATTTAAACCTAGACCATGTGAGAAAAGCACTAAAAGATGTGAAACTAATTGTACATTTTGTATATTTATACAGCAAGTTGATATTTTTTATTGCCCTTATTTAAAGAAGATCATTAAAACCAGTGCAGGGGGTGACTGTAACACTAAAAAAGTAATTTACAGGGCACAGTGCAATGAATGTGATGCATTCTATGTGGGCAAGACTGTAAATAAACTCAAGCGAAGGATTTCATGACATCTGTCAAAAATCTGCTCTGGATGTAAAAATAATGCACTAGCCAAACACCTTTCTCTTCATAAAAGACACACAGGTTTTAAGTTCCAGATCCTGGATCGCATAGACATGGGTGATCTTGAAGGAGACATCCCGAATATTCTGGAGAAACAGGAACTCATGTGGCAATTAAAGCTGAACTCTTTTAGAAAGCCTGGACTAAACTACTACTGTTCAATTAAAAGTGCACTGGAACTTAAAAAATTGCCACATTGTTTACATGACTAAGTGTATTTTATTTTATTTTTTTTCTACAAATTGGTTTTAAATACCATTTTAAATAATTTGACATTTAAGTGTATATTTTGTTTCCATCATCATACATATATTTTTTTACTTTTTTCTGGTTCTCTTTTTTCCACTTTATTCAAAATGATGTGTAATAACAATACTAATTATACAATTATATAGGTTTTTAGGGTTCTTGTACACAGACCTGAAGAAGTCTAGAAGGACGAAAGCGATCTTTGTTAACAATAGGTTATGAAAATAGAAACTGATTTTTACATGCAAAATGTATATGTATATATTTATATATAATTTTTGATCGCAAAATGAACTAAGTTTGATATATTTCCAGCCATGTAGTATATTGCCTTGTATAAAATCACAGACTTAATAATTTGGTTAAATAAGATGTACCATTAAAGTACATTAGGGCTATATATTATTATGACAGCTACTAGGTAGGGCAGGACCAGCTCGAATGTCACACTGATGGGGGAAGGGATGTGAATTTAACATGTGTACCAATAACACTTTGTTTTACAGCACAGTAAACCACTCCCATGCCTGATAAAAAGTATATATATATATTTAGAAAGCTTGTGAGGAAATTATTACTCTATTTTTGTTTTACTTGGATCACTTGTCTGTGTACTTAATAAAGGATTTTCGACTGGAAACAGACTGCCTGCCTTGCTTGGATTACTTTCGAATACTTAGTAATACTGTAGAATTATATATTTTCTATTATTACTTTTTGACTTGACGAGTTTACGTTCGCTACTTCTACTAGTATTGTCTGATATGATTAATATACAGTGATTAACTAGAAATATATGGACTGAAAAATCTTCCACACAGAGAAGTTTCTTACACTGTTTTGTTTTTAGACCCACTACATTTTAGTGGGTTGAGACTTCGGGGATACCACGGAGATTACTTGTTTCAAGAAGTAACTCATGTCTGCAATGCGAGATGACATGTAGGCACTTCATAAAGTCTATATGCCCTCTTTATAACCTAGCAGTGAAATGGCCTCCCAAAATTAAATAGGATGACTGCCTGCCTAATGTCTGGTATTTATGCACAATTTCCTGAACTATTATTTTTTCTTGTGTTATGCCAGCTGTGTAAACTTGCTTAAGTGTTCTCTTGCAACTATATATCCCCAGTGTTCTTCAAAATACTGCAAGCATTTTACAATCCTCAGGACAACTTGCAGGCAATGTGCTATGGTTAGGCACAGCTTGTACATGCAGACAACTGCAACACAGTATCAGAATTGTATGTTTTTTATTTCTTTGTTAACATGGTAGGACTACTTGTCCTTTTTACATAGGTAATGGGACACTGGGGACTTGTGTTAGAATGTTGACGGACAGAATAAAACCCTGAGATAGCCTGGGTCAAGGCTTTACAGGGACAAAACCTTGAGTGTGACTCAGATTACTTGAATTTCCCAATAGCCTCTGGTACTGGAGGAGCCAAATAACAGTGGAAGGAACCACCAATGCCAATACCCCCATCATGGTGGGGAAATGAAGTGGGTAGGCCCACTGTTGGACTGACACCTGGCAGAAGCTAGGTATATGTCAGCAGCCTTCAGGCCTTAACAGGGGGGAACCCATCAAACAGTGTATGCTGGAACTACAGCAGTGCCTGTGTACTGAGGCTGGTGTTGCAACCATCAGGTACTATGAAGACTGGTTGCGACACCCGTGGCCTGAACCAGCAATCAAGGAGCTTCAATCCTCACCACTAACACCAGTGAGGGGCATCCATATAGGGAAAGGATAATAAATACACACACAGTAACGTAGAATTTCCCTTAAGAGCACAAAGAGATCACAGTCAGTCTGGAGCTGGTTTCTCCCTTTCTGTCCAGGTCCCCAATAAGACTCCCCACTGGCACAGCTGTAGGGTAGAGATCTCAGCATAGTGGGCAAGCTAAAACCTCCAGCACCCTCTCTGTCCAACCATTGCTTGTGTCCCTGCCCAAGAGGCTGACACACACACACACTTTCAGATGAGTTTATACAGGCACACAGACACTTCTGGAGAAGGCTGGCACAGGTTCTCCAGCTGTGCCCCTTTTACCCAGACTATAAAATAGAAATCACTGCCAACACCCAGCTAATATTTATCAGCTACTCAAAGGCCCTTAAAAGGGTGTCCAATTATTAATGTGCAATATTATTATCTAAATGGTAAGTGTGACTGAACAGTCAAGGCTTATTAGAGTGATTTGGTACAGTATCACTATATACATGCAATGTACTCCATAGCTTAAATTAACTCTACATAAAACAGCCACAGTAGGAAGGTTTAAAAATATTTAATAATAAATAATAAAAACACAATACAATACTTCTTACTACACAGTGCTAGTCAAGAGTTTAGAGATTACAGAAAATACTTAAAATAATACAGTAGCAAAAGGTCTGACATCACAGAAAAACACTTAGTTTAATCTTCCTAATTCCTAGCCATTTCTAAGAGAAAACACAGTTCTAAATAACTTACATATAGAACAGGCAATGCTGGTGATGTTGGATGTCCTCAAGACGAAATGCTCAGAGCTCTCTGATTCTCTCTCTTTAAATTGATAACACAGAGCTGCTTCACATGACATCATACCTCACACTTCTCTGGTGTTCCCAGGCTAACAGAAACTTCATTTACATACTTTACACATGGTCAGAAACCAGAGCAATAAAGGACATTTATATATGCAAATTCTAGCCATTAACTCTGGTCTTAAAAAAAAAAAAGGCAGAATTCCTTCATGCAGATATATCGGAGATAACTTTAAAGTTCAAAGACATTCATAAAATGCTTGACTTAGCTTTCTTACAACAGAGTGCACTGTTGTCACATTTTTGAAGTTTAACATTTACCAACATTTTTTCCCCATTTAAGAGAACAAGCCTGTGGCTTATATTAATATTTACAAATGACAGAATTATCTACAGAATGCTATCTGGCTAGGCTGGCAGCCTTAACCTATTTTCACCCCCCCCCCCCAGAACTCAAGCTAGTTTTTCAAGTGACCCTTGAGAAACGCTAATTGAGAGGGTTAGGCCTGTCTGAGTATACCTTACCCCATTCTCTATCTTGAGAGCCCAGCTACACTGGCACTGCTAATCCCACTGTGGTGCTGCACTAACATATCATATGCTTGCAGCCCTAGGCGTCATCTTAGCAACTTGGCATTTTGCTGGCTGGCTTTGTTTAACCATGTTAGGAGATTGTGATCTGTCAATACAATGAATTTTCTTCCATACAGATAAGGCTGAAGTTTCTGCAGTGCCCACACTATGGCTAGACATTCCTTTTCTACAGCTGCACAGCATTCCTCCATGGGTTGGAGCCTAAGACTGAGATAAACCACTGAGTGTTCTTCTCCCTCTGAAGAAATCTGGCTAAGTACAGCCCCCACCCCATGGTTTGAAGCATCCACCTGCACAACAAATTCTTTGCTGTAATCTGGACTGGCAAACACAGGGGGCACTCCCAAAGCTTCTTTAAACTTCTGGAATGCCTGCTCACATGCTGTGGTCCACATTACCTTATCTGGCCTGTTCTTCCTTGTCAGGTCTGTGAGGGGAGCATCTATGGTACTATAACTGGGGACAAACTTTCTGTAGTACCCTAATGTCCCTAAGAATGCCCTCACCTGCTTTTTGGTAACAGGTGCAGGCCATGCCTCAATGACTTCTACTTTGGCAGGTTCTGGCCTGATCTTACCACTCCCCACTCTATGTCTCAGGTAGGAGACCTCTGTCATACCCACCTGACATTTGCTCGGCTTAATGATCAACCCTGCACTCTGTAGTCTGCCCAGCACCTCCCTGACATATTGAAGGTGCTCTTGCCAGGAATGGCTGTAGATAGCAATATCATCTACGTAAGCAAGGGCAAATCCTCCTGTTCCTGCTAGGATATGATCTACCAGCCTCTGGAAAGTGGCTGGGGCATTTTTCATCCCAAATGCCATCTTTGTAAACTCATACAAGCCAAAAGGAGTCACAAAGGCTGACCTGTCTCTGTCACTGGGAGTCAAGGGCATCTGCCAGTAACCCTTGGTAAGATCAATGGTTGTAAGATACTTAGCTCCACAAAGCGGCTCTAGGGCCTCATCTGTCCTAGGCATGGGGTAAGCATCTGACTCTGAGTGACTATTTAATTTCCTGTAGTCCACACAGAACCTGGTGCTGCCATCCTTCTGTGTCACCAGCACCAGTGTGGAGGCCTAGGGACTGTTGGACTCTTGAATCACCCCTAGTTCCAACATCTCCTGTATCTCCTCCCTCAGTGTCTATTTGACTCTCTCCAGCACCCTATAAGGGGCTTGTCTAATAGGCCTTTGGGGTTCTGTATCCACCTGGTGCTGCACCAGGTGGGTGCACCCTGGTTTCCCAGTGAACATGTCCCCAAACTCCTGTAACACTGCTCAGATTTCTCGGACCTGGGTAGGAAATAGCTGCTGGGACATTGCTACCCTTTCCAGTGAGGTGTCAGTCCGAACCTCACTGAGAAGATCAGTCACCAGATCTCCCTCAGACTCCTCCTGCACTCCACTGCAACTGCTCAGCACAAGGGCCTCCCTATCATGGTAAGGTTTCATCATGTTAATAAGGTACAATTTGTGCCCCTGCCTCCTGCCTAGCAGTTCCACCATGTAGTTAACATCACTTACCTTTCTTACCACCTTGTAGGGTCCCATTGTGTCTGACAGGAATGAGAACCATTACCTGCTGCCCCACAGCATACTCTCTAGCTCGAGCATTCCTGTGATTTCACACCTTTTTCTGTTGTTGGGCTTCTGCCAGGTTCTCCTGGGCCAAGCCCATGAGTTCCCTGAGCCTTGTCCTGAGGTTTAGGACATATGCCACAACAGACTCCTTGTGAGATTCACATTCACCTTCACACACATCTCAAATTAAATCTAGAGGTCCCCTCTCCCTATGCCCATACAGCAGCTCAAAGGGTGAAAGAACTGTGAATTCCTGGTGAACCTCTCTGAAAGCAAACAACAGATGGGGCAAATATTTGTCCCACTCCCTTTTAAACTGGTCTGCAAATGCCCGTAGCATGGACTTGATTGTAGAGTTTAACCTCTCAACAAGACCATTATTCTGGGGGTTGTCTTCAGGTGCCTCACCCTACAGGACTTCCACATACAAGCCAGCAGGTCTGACATGAAATTGGTACCTCTGTCATTCAGTATTTCGTTTGGGAAACCTACTCTGCTGAAAATCTCTAACAAAGCATTTGCCACCTTTTCTGCCTCAATGGAGAACAGAGCCACTATCTCAAGGCATCGTGTAGTATAATCCACTTCCACTAGGATATACTTTTTCCCTGTGGAACTTGGGGTACTCAGAGGCCCCACAGTATCCATAGCTACCCTCTTAAATGGCTCCTCAATCACAGGAAAAGGCATCAAAGGACCTCTCACCTTGTCTCCTGCCCTGTCTACCTTTTGGCACTGCTCACAGGTCCTGCAGTACCCTGTTACATCTCTGGAAATGCCAGGCCAATAGATGTTCTGCATAATACGCCTCTTTTTACATTTTATGCCCATATGACCTGCAAAGGGAATATCATGGGCTGTGGCTAGAAGCCCCAGATGGTAGGTTCTACGCACTACCAACTGCTGTACCCTCTCACCATCTAGCCTTCCCTCAGGTGTCAACTCTCTTTACAGTAACCCTTTGCCCCAGTATACAAATTCCCCCTTCCCTTGAGAATCAGGTGCCTCACTAGCTACCTGCCACAGGCCTTGCAATGTAGGGTCTGAGAGCTGAGTCTGTCTCAACTCTCTCTTTGTAACACTTCCCAGCTCACTTTCACAGGAAGTCTGGCATCCTCTGACAGTGGTGCCTCACTGTCAGCCTGAGTATTACTACTCACCTGTACCTTTGCAGTCACTCTGTCCAAGAGAACATCAGTCCCTACAAGCAACTGTGGTTCACATTCAGTCTCACTGCTACATAGTAGCTCCTTCCCTGAAGTAACTACCTCACCAGTTCTGGCTGCAAGTATGCAGTCTGTCTGGGTCTCCCCCAGGCTACTAGACCCACATGCTTGTCTCCAAGCCTGACTGCGTGTAACCGCACAAGCACATGGTATGCACTGTCAAAATCTTTCCCTATCAGGACATCTGCAGGGATAGCCTCAAACACACCTACTTGCTGGTTTCCTTTTCCCCGCTCCCAGTCAAGGTGAACCCTAGCCAAAGGTATTTGGAAAGGGGTCCCTCCTAAAGCTCTGACTTGAGTAGACTTCCCAGGCAAGTAGTTTCCTCTGTAACCATTGCAGGCTTTACAATGGTTATGTCAGAGGCTGTGTCTCTCTTAGCAAAGTCATCTTCGCCATTCACTACAATAGGATACAACCTCTTGTGGTAGTTTGGTACCCTTGTTATCCCAAGACAACCTACTATTCACATTTTTTCTTTCCCACTTACTGGCTCTCTCACCTTTTGTTCCTCACCTTGCCTACGTGGACATCTGTATGACACATGGCCCCACTGGTTGCATTCAAAACATTTAACCCTAGGTCCTGGACGTGTACCTGGACTAGTGGCTTCCCCTGCTATTGGCAGATTCTGTTGGGGCAGTCTGTGCTACCCACCATGGGTTCCTTCAGACCCATGAGCAGTACTGGGGGTCCCTTTCCTGGGCAGGGATGCCCTGCTTGCTAGGTATAGGTCTCCCTTCTTCCCCAACACATCTGAAGTAGCACATTGTCTATCAGCTAACCAGATCCTCATGTCCTAAGGCAAAGTGCTAAGGCTTGTTCCCTCACCCAAAGGTCTGCCAGCCCTCCAAAAGAGGTGGCCTGACATCCACTCACCCACCTATGAAAATAAGTGCTCAGTTCAGCAACATATTTACACACACTTTCATCTACCTTATGTCTATGCTCACAAAATTTTTCCTATAAGTTTCAGGTGTTAGCTTAAAACATTCTAACAAACAGTTCTTAGCAGTAGTATAATGAAAATATCCACAATCAGCAAGTTTAGACAACACAGTTACAGCTTTACCTTGGAGTAAGGGGGTCAGGAACCGTACCCAGAGCCTTTGGTCAACATCATGGTGTTTATATATCCTCTCAAACATATGAATGAAACTATCAAAAGTATCCCCCTCTTTAAACTCGGAAGAAATTTACTGACTTTTTGTGCTTCTTGGGTCCAGTTACTCCCTTCCCCATTACCTCCTTGACTCCGGAGAAGAGTCAGCATCCCCTTCTCATGCTGCCTCTCCTTTTCCTCAGCTTCCAGGCGTAGCAGAGTTTCATTCTCCTCAGCCTCCAAACATCGAAGTTTCTCATTGTCCTCACTCTCTAGATGCCTCAGTCTCTCAACTGCTTCTATTTCCACATGCCTGGCCTCCAACTCAAGTTATTTTAGCTCCAGATGGATTAATAAGTCCTCTGCAGAAAGGTTGAGCTGTCCATTCTCTGACGGTGGTACATCTCCACTGCCTCCGGGTTGCTGTTTCCTGATACAGTTGTGACCAAGACTGCAATCAAGTCTGCCTTAGTCAAGGTTCCATGCACCAGTCCCCTAGCCTGGCACATGTCAGCCAGCTGGCTCCTTGTCAGCTCTCCGTACTCCTCTGCTGACATGCTGCCTGTTCTCCCGGACTAACTAAGCTAACAAAAGAAATAAAACAATTGTGATCTGAACTCTGAGTATTCACTGATTTAAAGTACAAAACACCTTCAGTGATCACTGTACACAAACTACAGGAATTCACTCTACCCATACAACTACAAGCCAATTAGTATTTACCAACTAATTAATATGTGGTGTGCATATCCCACCACTACAAAACAATTAATATGTGATGCCTGTGCCCTGGCCCAGCAATCAAGGAGCCTCAATCCTCACCACTAACACCAGTGAGGGGCATCCACATAGGGAAAGGATAATAAATACACACACAGTACAGTACAATTTCCCTTAAGAGCACACAAAGATCACAGTCAGTCTGGGGCTGGTCTCTCCCTTTCTCTCCAGGTACCTAATAAGACTCCCCACTGGCACAGCTATAGGGTCCAGATCTCAGCCTAGTGGGCAAGCTAAAACCTCCAGCTCCCTCTCTGTCCAAACAGTGCTTCATGTCCCTGCCCAAGTAGCTGACACACACACACTTTGAGATAAGAGTTTATGCAACCACACAGACACTCCTGGGGAAGGCTGGCACAGGTTCTCCAGCTGTGCCCCTTTTACCCAGACTATACGGTAGAAATTACTGCCACCACCCAGTTAATATTTATCAGCTACTCAAAGGCCCTTAAAAGGGTGTCCAATTATTAGCGTGCAGTATTATTATCCAAATGGTAAGTGCGACTGAACAGTCAAGACTTATTAGAGTGACTTGGTACAGTATCACTATATATATGCAATGTACTCTAGAGCTTAAATTAACTCTTCATAAAACAGCCACAGTTGAAATGTTTAAAAATATTTAATAATAAAAAAAACACAATACTTCTTTCTACACAGTGCTAGTCAAGAGTACAGAGAAATACTTAAAATAATACAGTAGCAAAAGGTCTGACATCACAGAAAAACACTTAGTTAAATATTCCTAATTCCTAGCCATTTCTAAGAGAAAACACAGTTTTAAATAACTTACATATAGAACAGGCAATGCTGGTGATGTTGGATGTCCTCAAGACAAAATGCTCAGAGGTCTCTGATTCTCTCTCTTTAAATTGATAACACAGAGCTGCTTCATTCTTTACACTTCTCTGGTGCTCCCACGCTAAGAGAACCTACATTTACATTCTTTACATTGGGTCATAAACCAGAGCAATAAAGGACATTTATATATGCAAATTCTAGCCATTAACTCTGGTCTTAAAACAATAGGCAGAATTCCTTCATCCAGACATATTGGAGCCAACTTTAAAGATCAAAGACAGTCATAAAATGCTTGACTTAGCTTTCTTACACCAGAGTGCAATGTTGTCACATTTTTGAAGTTTAACATTTACCAACATTTTTCCCCATTTAAGAGAACAAGCCTGTGGCTTATATTAATACTTACAAATGATAGAATTATCTACGGAATTCTATCTGGCTAGGCTGGCAGCCTTTACCTATCTTCACACTGGTCATGAGGAAAAAGCAAAGCATACCCTGATGGTTGCATGGATGATAGCATGTCTTGGACAGCATTCATTGTGTGGGCAGGAAGAAGCAGGCCCATAAACTGCTTTCTCACAAAGGTAAAGAGTGGGTCCTTTTACTGTAGCAGGGCTCATACCTGGCAAGCAGCTAGAGTACAAAAAAAAAAAAGAGAAGAAGTCTAAACTATCTTCCTCATCTGACTTGACTGCTTACCCTTAAAAACAGACTGCCTCTTCTCTTTGTAGTCCTCAACAAATACATAGAATTATAAGTTTTTCCACATATTTCAACTTTAAGACTCTTAAGTTCATAGGTAGGTATCGGCCTAAGTAAGCCTCGCCAACAAGATTCCCTGGTGTACGTCACCCAAGAAAGTTATTTTCCTGTACCCATTAAGCAGACCCTCAGAAGTGATCCCCAGGGTGTACTTCCTATTTCCCATCCACTCATCAAGATTTTTCTTGAAGAGTGCTAATGAGGAACTTTGCTTGACATAGATGGGTAGCTTGTTCCAGAGTATGGGAAATCTCTGGGACAGGAATCTATCCATCCAGCATGTCCTGTTTATTGTGTTGACAAGGTTTAGGTCCCTAGAGCATTTAGCTAGGAGGGATTGGGATTTCTTTAGGTGTAGCATGTCCAACAACTCTGGGTTTGACATAGCTTTATATGTTAGGCAGAGATCACCTCAGAGTAGGTGATATGCTACAGAGTAAAGCTGGAGTTTTTTGAGACGGTCAGTGCAGGGCATCTGTTTGAGGCCAGTAATCCTCTTTGTGAGGTACATCTGTGGCCTTTCCAGGTGCTGCAGATGTCTTGTGAGGTACATTCCAAAAGGGGCATTGTACTCTATAATCGGTCTAATGAGTGTCGAATAGAGGGGAACAATGACCTCTTTTTTCCTGGATGAGAACCCTTTTGTGATGAGGTGTGCCACATAGAAGGTTTTCCTGACTACTGTGGCAATGTGATTATCAAAGCAGATACTACTGTCCACCTGTGTCCCAAGGTCTCTTATCACACATTCAGCATTAAGTAGACTGCCACCTATGTGGTAGTTCATGGGTACAGAGTTTTTACCAAAGGGGATGACAATTCACTTTTTGGCATTGAGCTTGATGCCATGGCTCTGACACCAGGCATCTGTCTCAGTGAGGCCCTTCTGTAGGATGTCCACATCATTTGGGGACTCGATCATGGCTCCTAGTTTGCAGTCATCTGCAAACTTCATTAGCCAAAGGCCTTCTGTTTTATCCTGTACTTCAGAGAAGTAGATACCAAACAGGAGAGGTCCCAGTACTGAACCCTGTGGTGCTCCACTTGTCACTGTTTGAAGTCATAATTTTATAAATTAAAATTGAATTTTAGGTTGTTTCAGGGAAAAGTAACAGATGTGGCTGCATTCCTGAAGTGATTCTATTTCAGAGTTCAGTAATTAATTTACAAATGATAGCTTTTGTCAGACAGGTAAACAAACAAGAAACAGTTTAAAATTCCCACCATGAATGCAATCCCCACAGGTTACTAAATAAATGTCACACACACAGTCATGTATAAACTTCATCTTAGGTAAAAATTCAAACACACACTTTATTACATCAGTATATCAAGTATAAAAATGAAGTCAAGGCACAGTTAAGTACCATTTACAACAGAATTAGATGAGAACCTAAATGTTGTACAGGATTTTAACTTCAGTCTAAGAATGCCAAAGTTGAAAATGACCAATAAATAAAAGCAATGTTACCATGTTGCATGACATTAGCTGAAACCTTAGATGCTGCTCAAGAAAACTGTCTGACTGTCTCACTGAAAGCTGCATATCTTGAGAAATATTCAGTATTATTTCTATTGATAATTATACAATTAAACATTATGTTTTCATATTTCTGTAACTATCTTAATAAACATGAACTTATAGAGGAAGCTTATGTCTGGTTAATAAAAATGTTCATACAAAATATGTGCAAGATATAAAAATTTGTAGAAGTTTAGAAAAAATATAATTTGGAGTTTGTATGCGTTATAGTATATTTCAGTATTTATAGAAAAGACTGTGAATGCACTATTATCACTGTCAAGAAAACTTATCACATCCATCCACCATCTTCCCACTCTAAGGACCCTCCACCTTAGTCCCATGCACCAATGTTGAAACCCTTTTTTCAGCTTCTGGCTGCCCTGCAGGCTGTAGTCAGCTACCTTCTTAAAGCACCTAAAATCTTGATACCCCTCACAACAGGTTATGCCTACATGAGCAAAGAGTAATGTCAAATAATCGCTCCTGGTGGCATTAAATTCCCATCATTTCTTGCCAGTCTCTCTCAGATATCCTCGGTCACGAACTGACTGAGCCTTGTCTAACATCATGGCAAATATCACACTGTAGTATTTTAATATAATATTGGAGTATTTTATCGGTTTATCGTATGTCCAAAAATGCATCAGTCGACTGATCAAAATGTCGACTTGAAATGGCGAATACGGATCATCGATAAAGCATCCAATTCGAAACTGAATACATTGACACCCGTAGTTCGATGTATTTGACATACCAGAAGGTGATGGCAGTCACCCATGCTATGCACCCTAGCATACTGTTACACTCTATTGTGAACGGTACAGTTACTTCACTATTTTGCAGGGGGGCAAGCCCCCCTGCAACCCCCACACCCCCTGCAAATTATATATACCAACTCCGAGATTGCACTACAGTGAGGAAATGGGTTAATTCTCTGTTCCTCACTGTACAGCAATCGCCGCTCAGAATGCCAAACTCAGATAATCGAAGTACACTACCCATTCACAGTGGTGTATTCAATGTTACCTGGTTTGGCATTCTGCCTAACCCATGCTCGATCACCTGCCATTTACACATCCTACAGTAACCCATTTTATCATTCTTGCTGGTTACAATCCAATCAAGCTTGACTGCTGCTCATTTTCTGCACTTTGTGCATGATAAAGAAATAAGACAGAATCAAGATGGCCTGCTCAGTTTTTTTTTTTCTCTATCCTTATTGTCATTAGGTAAAGGAGACCCAATGCCCAGTTCTCGCACAGTCTTGCTAGAATCCTGAATATGTAAGATCTTTCAGCTCAAGCTCATCCTGCTCTGCAATCATCTGTACCTCTTCCAGGCCCAGTACATGAAATGCATCCATATGTTTCCTTCACAAGATCTTCTTCCTCACTGCAAAAACATATGCATG